>NC_066575.1:8200459-8335459 GCF_024679095.1 Eriocheir sinensis | reverse complement strand
CAAACTACCTCTAAGTCCCTCATCACACTCACACCTGCCAATTAACTTCCCCCTTTGCATCTTCGTCAGGTAAGCTAATCGTGACGCAAGTTTGCCTCAGTCTCCCCTTAATTGACAGACACGTGAGCCAGGTAAAGAAACCGGTGATGATTCCCATGGTTATTATTATGGAAGAAAACGAAGGAGTAATATGAGAGAGAGAATGGGAATATTGAGGGAAAGGGGAAGGAAATGAAGGATTGAGGAAGATGGAAAGAATAAGACGTTTAATAATACTCGTTTACATCATCATCATCTTCCTTCCTTCTCCTCCTTCGCTTTCTTCTCCTTCGCTTCCTTTTCCTCCTCCTCCATTTCTTTCTCCACTTCCTTTCCTTCTCCTCCTCTTCCTTCTCTTTTTCCAGTTTCATTTTTTAATTCCTTTTTTTGCATAATAATTGTGTATCGTTACATAATTTCCCTTTTACCTTCTCCTCCGCTTCCTCTCCTCCTCCTCCTCCTCCTCTTCCTCTTCCTTCTCCTCCTGCATAATGTTTGAGTGAGGAAAATAATGAGGGTTGATAGAGTGGAATGGACGGAACACTGGAAGACTTAAAAGGGAAGGAAGAAAAAGTGGAAGGAGGAGGAGGAGGAGGATTCTCTTCGATAGTAAACATGGAAACGTGATTTTGGGGTAAAGATGAGGATTTAGAACTGAGTGTGTGTGTGTGTGTGTGTGTGTGTGTGTGTGTGTGTGTGTGTGTGTGTGTGTGTGTGTGTGTGTGTGTAAAGAGAGAGAGAGAGAGAGAGAGAGAGAGAGAGAGAGAGAGAGAGAGATCCAATCATCCCAACCCAACCATCAGAACCTCCTGGCAAACACACACACAGACAGACACACAAACAGACAGACAGACAGTGAAACAAACAGAAACACAGACATACGAACTTATCAATATAAACACGGACATCCTGACAGACAAAAAAAAGAGAGCCAGATATACTGACAGGCAAAAATGAGGATTGACGGACGGATGACCACAGAATTCATCCATAGAGACAGAAAGACAGATAGACACACAGACAAACAGACGCTGACACACACAGTACGAGTAGACATCAGACAGCAAGACCCGCTACCCAAACAGACAGACACTTAATCCCCATCCAGACACATAGAGACAGATAACTCTCCTCCTCCTCCTCTTCTTCTTCCTCCTCCTCTTCCTCCGGTTTCTCTTCAAGTGGACCTCTAAATAGCTATGTTTACTCTTTCCTCTCCCTTCCTTTTCCTCCTCTTTCGTTACTCCTTAGAACAGGCGATACAGGTAGGCAAAGGGTTGAGGTTAAGTAGTACATCTGTCCCCTTTGGAACCAGGTAAAGACAGGACAGGTAAAGGTAATGTGAGTATGGTCCTTCTACCTGTGAGAAAAAGTAATGGGTTTCGTTTCTCTCTCTCTCTCTCTCTCTCTCTCTCTCTCTCTCTCTCTCTCTCTCTCTCTCTCTCTCTCTCTCTCTATCTCTCTATCTATCTATATATCTATCTATATTTCTATGTATCTATCTATCTATCTATCTATCTTCCTATTTCGGGAAGGGAAGAAGAGGAAAGGATATGGAAAGAAGGAGTTGATAGGAAGGAATGATTAGAAGGGAAGAGGGAAGGGAAGTGCTTGGTAGGTCCTTTCTCTCTCTCTCTCTCTCTCTCTCTCTCTCTCTCTCTCTCTCTCTCTCTCTCTCTCTCTCTCTCTCTCTCTCTCTCTCTCTCTCTCTCTCTCTCTCTCTCTCTCTTTCCATTATTTTTCTTCCTCCTGCCAAGAGAAGTTATATAATATTTTTCTCCTTCGCTTTGTTCATCTTTTTGTCTTTCTTTTATTTTGGTTTTTCATTGTCTTCTCTTTTCTTTCCGCGTTCTCTGCTTTCCTATTTTCACCTTCCAAAAAAAAAATAGTTGACCCCGTGAATTTTTTTCCCTTATTTTTTCTTTTGCTTCGTGCTCCTCATCTTCGCTTCCTTGCTCCCATATCCATCTTTTTTTTGCCTTTTTTCAATCTTTCTCATGCTTAATTTTTCTTTCGTGATTCCCTTATGACTCCACTATCTTCTGTTCCACCTTGACCACCACCAAAAAGCTTCTCCTACACCCCTTCTTCCTCCTTCTGTGTGTGTGTGTGTGTGTGTGTGTGTGTGTGTGTGTGTGTGTTCCTTTCCCTGGGTGTAGGAAGCCAATACTCAAGGACAGAATCAATTATCTACCTGTCCTGGGAAATTAGACGGCGGAAAATGAAGAAAAAAAAAGAAGATAAGACTAGGAGGGGACCGAGCGAGGGAAGAAAGCGTGTAAGGTCTCTTGGGATTCGGGAATGTCACTTTGCATCCTGGAGTGTTGGGGAATAGGTGGTTTTGGTGGTTATATTGGCGGTGGTGGTGGTGGTGACCCCTCCTCGCAAGGGAAGGGGATTCGAGGAAGCCAGTACCTCGCCTCCTCTGTGCCGCGCAATGATGAACATTTTACTTAAAAGAAGGAAAGAATACTTGGGAAAGGCCAACATCTCGCCTCTATGACCTGTTCGTGCCTTGCGTCACCCGGTGTTGACGTCAGCCGCTCGTTATATTATATGTGTAGGGCCGGTTTTATCTCCTTTTCCTGGCCCTCAACTCTTCAACTCGTCATTTTTCACCTAGGGATGCATTTTATATTGTTTTTTTTATTATTATTGCGACGCCACAAACGATTTTACGACGACCACAAGCGTCCAGGACTATTTTGCGCCCCAGCCTCCCGCCGCTGCCCGTCGCTCTCTTGAAGTCTACGATTTCGTCAGGTGCGGAAACCACTCGATAAATGACGAAAATGATTGTCACTGCTGACCTTGACCTTCAGATGCCTCGCCCCTCTTCCACCGGTGTAGATGTGATTCCTACCATCCACCTCCTACCTCACCCCACCCCTCCCCTCTCCTCCCTACCTCCTCCTTGTCTCCTTCCACTCCTTCAATCCATTTCAACTTTACTTTCTATAGCATTCTCTCTCACCTTTCCTTCTCTCGCCTTCCCTATGTTCTCGTTTTTTCCCATCCAACCCTTCTCTCTATATATATCTTCAATTCTTTCTCTCCATCTGCCTGGGACTCCCTTTAGCCACCTTCCCCTGACTAGTAACCTCTTCCCCACCGCCATTCCCACCACAGCCCATCCTCCCCCCTTCCTTCAACTGTGCACCCACCTGACAGCCTTCCCATCACCCCTCCCTTCTTCCTCTTTCACCATCCCCTTCTCTCTACGTCGCCTCAAATTTGAAAAGAAAGCAATATAAGAGAACATTAGAGAGAGAGAGAGAGAGAGAGAGAGAGAGAGAGAGAGAGAGCATAAAAAACGAGCCGATACGAAAATAGATTAATCCGAAAAGTAGCACAAAAAAAAAACAGGCAGGAAGTGCGCTACGCGGGAGAGAAGGAAAAGATCAATTCGACACAAGACTTGAGTTAGGAAGACAGAGAAAAAAATAGGAGTAAAGAAAGGCAGTAGGATGAGAAGGACTTAGAGCAGGAAAAGGAGCGGAAAGACCAGGTAGCAAATCCGTACTAGAGCAGGAAAAGGAGCGGAAAGACCAGGTAGCAAATCCGTACCCAGGTGTCGGGGCTAATGAGTCTCCTTGGCATGGCTCACCTGATCCACCTCTCCTCTTCGACCGTTGCTTTCCCTTTCCGTTCACCGACCTCCTTGACCCTAACATCCCCTTTCTGTGTCCTGTCCTTCTCCCTCCATCCTCTCCCAACCCTTTCTTCACCTCTTCTTCACCCTGTCCATCCACTCCCGCCTTCCTGTCTCCCTTCCTTCTCTTCCCCTCTCCCTATCTTCCCTTATCGCCCACCTTAAGAGTAAGTAAAAGGGGCGTTTACTGTTTTATGTTACTCGTGCTGTTTTAACGTGTTGCCTGTATTGTATTGTTTCTGTGGACGAATGATGTGATTTGAGGTAATTTTGTAGTGGTTATTCATGTTACTCCTCCTCCTCCTACTACTACTACTACTACTACTACTACTACTACTGCAAACTAAGCACTGACTTACACACACACACACACACACACACACACACACACTCATTTAAGGAGACAAAAGGAAAACAAGTAACATACACAACAATAAGAGAGAGAGAGAGAGAGAGAGAGAGAGAGAGAGAGAGAGAGAATATGACAACAACAAAAAAAAAAGGAGGGAAGGGAAGGGGGACGAAAGGAAAAATAGTGAGCTAGATTAGGGAGTTTTTTTCCCGAGCACACGCCGCGTTGCCCTCACTTGTTCCGCCTTACCTGTGGAGGCGACAGGACAGGTGACGAGGGGGGAAGGGGAGAGGGTGAGGAGGGGGCAGAGAGGGAAGGGTAGGGGGACCCGGCTGAGGGGGAAAGAGAAGGAAGAGGGGACTGAAAGGGGTACAGATAGAGAAGGGGAAGTGAAGTGGGAGAGGTAAAGTGGGACCGAGTGGGAATGAGAGGGAAGGAGACTGAGGTGGGAAAGGGAGGGAAAGAGACTGAGAGGGAAGAGGGAGCTGAGTGGGAATGAGAGAGAAAGACACGGTGAAGGTTTAGAATTATTATTATTATTATTATTATTATTATTATTATTATTATTATTATTATTATTATTATTATTATTATTATTATTATTATTATTATTATTATTATTATTATTCTGCCTTGAACTAGTAAGGTGGCTAAGTAAGATGATGAATGGGATGATTGTTGTTAATTGACGCATCCAGGATCAGGAACAAATACCCGACCTAACACATTTTGGTTGCCAGGAATGTTCAAGTTTAGAGTAGAGAGTAGAAGAAGGTCCCGTCTTCTACTGTTCACGGTAAGTTCAAAGTTCATTCAAGGTCAAACTCTAATTAAATGTTCATGATTAATTTGTTCATCCAAGCAATAACTTCTGAATATTGAAACTTGTTATTAATTTGCCTAATCAAGGAAAACTTTTTAATTAGATGTACGTGAGTAATTACTTCGATTAATTGATCCATTAAAGCAACAAAAAAAAAAGATCTAATGAGAGGCACGTAAAATATCTGTTCCTTCAAGTAAAAACTTCCCTAATTACATGTTCATTATTAATTAGTTTAATCAGGCAGAAACTTCTTAAATGGATCCTCGTAAATAATTAGCTCGTTCAAGCAACAACTTGTGTAATTTTATGCAAGTGATTAATGTGTTTATTCAAGTAAAACATTTCAAATTTGCTGTTCATTATTCATTAGCTCATCCAAGCCCAAACTTTTCCAATTAGACGCTCATACATATTTTGTCCTTCTGTCCGGCGGTGAGATAACGACACTGGTAAATGACTTGAAGAGGCTGGTTGAAGCTTGTGGTAATAAGCGTCTACGCAGAGTCATCTGATATCGCTAGAATCAATTTGTGTCAAACCGTCGATTACCCCGTGAGATTGATTCGAGGCATATTAACCGCATAATCCGTTAACGCCAACTCTTTTTCTATTCGGGCACTTGGCACGCTGTCCAGATGCCAACACTGCTCACTGGGTTGTTGCTGTATGAGACAACCCTGATTGGAGGAGGCCAAAGGAACGCCCACAGAGGTACTTAGGATGAGAATGGAGCCTGCATGATGATTTTCCCAGGTGAACCCCAGGCCTTGGCGTCGTAGGGTGGGTGAAGAGACGGCCCCCTCCACTCCCCACTCCCACCCCAGTGTTCCTACCTATTAATTCATTCACGCAAAAACTTCCCTCAATGGACGTTCACAAATTCATTTTAAGAAGTTAGAAAACGAAGTGCAGCTGACGGCAAGGCAGTGCGAAATTAATGAAGCTTTACAATTTTACCTTCTTTTAAAGCTGTATATATCTTATTACTCTCTCTCTCTCTCTCTCTCTCTCTCTCTCTCTCTCTCTCTCTCTCTCTCTCTCTCTCTCTCTCTCTCTCTCTCTCTCTCTCTCTCTCTCTCTCTCTCAATATGCTCATCCATGTTGAAGTAATGAGCTGACAACTTTTTTTTTATCTCCTCTCCCTCGTCCGTCCTCATTCAGTTTCCTCCTCCTCCTCCTCCTCCTCCTCCTCCTCCTCTTCCTCCTCCTCCTCCTCCTCCTCCTCCTCCTCCGAACTGTCCCTTCCCCTCCCTCGTCCATATTATTTCTTCGATAATTTCTGTGTTAAGTGTTTTTGTGGTCTTTCTTTCCGTGTGTATCTGTTGTTATGTCTAATTAATTGTCTCTCTGTCTTATCATCATCATCACCATCATCATCATCATCATTGTTTTGTTGCTATTTATATCACTTTACTTCTTCTCTTTATTTATCTCGTTCACGTTTTCCATCCCTATGTTCTTCCTCCTCCTCCTCCTCCTCCTCCTCCTCCATGTCGATTTTCCATGTGGGTGGCTCCTCCGTTTTTTGTTTTTTTTTTCCTATTTTTCGTGTATCATAATTTTCTTCTTTTATATTCTTCCTCATCTTCATATACCTCCGCCTCCTTTTTTCCTCCTCCTTCTTTTCTTCTTCCTCCTCCTCGTCCTCATCTTCTTCCTTTTCCTTTGGTGTATCGATTTTATGTTCCTCCTCTTCCATATTCCTCCCAGTTTCCTTTTTTTTCTACTTTTTCACCAAGTTTTTTTTATTTTCTTTTTTTCCTCTTTCTTGATCATCTACTTCCTCCATCTTCTACCTCTCAGTTCATCCTCAATTTATTTTCCTTATTTTTGCTGTTTTTTTTAATATTGTATGTTTTTTTTCCGCTCTTTCTTACTGGTAATCTTTTATCTCCTCTTCCCTCTTCTTCTTCTCCTTCTCTTCCCTCTTCCTCCTCTGATTTTATTCTCTTCTTCCTATATTCCCATTCTCTTACTACTTCGTCCTCCTCCT
Organism: Eriocheir sinensis; assembly: GCF_024679095.1. Taxonomy (NCBI): domain Eukaryota; kingdom Metazoa; phylum Arthropoda; class Malacostraca; order Decapoda; family Varunidae; genus Eriocheir; species Eriocheir sinensis. The sequence continues at coordinate 8,328,597 of NC_066575.1, read as the reverse complement.
CCTCCTCCTCCTCCTGCTCTTGATGAGGAAGACGAAAATTAAGATAAAAAAGAAGAGAAAGTATTAAGTTTGCAATTTCGAATACAATACTTGCTCTCTCTCTCTCTCTCTCTCTCTCTCTCTCTCTCTCTCTCTCTCTCTCTCTCTCTCTCTCTCTCTCTCTCTCTCTCTCTCTCTCTCTCTCTCTCTCTCTCTCTCTCTCAAATAGGATAGTGTCTTATATCACGTTTCAGAACAGAAAAAAGGAGGAGGAGGAGGAGGAAGACGAGGAGGAGGAGGAGGAGGAGGAGGAGGAGGAGGAAGACGAGGAAGAGGAGGAGGAGGAGGAGGAAGACGAGGAAGAGGAGGAGGAGGAGGCTGACAGAGAGAGAGAGAGAGAGAGAGAGAGAGAGCAAAAAAAGAAAACATTGAAAGAGCAGAGTTAAGTCACCACCACCGACGTTGCCGTTTCCTTCCGCTCGAGGGGTCGGTTTGAACCTCTCCCTCGGCGTGGCCTCGTGAGCTCTTTGTCTTAGCCTCCGAGTCGCTGAGGGAAAACTTGCAACACTGAAATATTATCCACAGACTTGCTGCCGGCTGATAAACTAAAAGGTCTCTCTCTCTCTCTCTCTCTCTCTCTCTCTCTCTCTCTCTCTCTCTCTCTCTCTCTCTGTCTCTCGCTCTCTCTCTCTCTCTCTCTCTCTCTCTCTCTCTCTCTCTCTCTCTCTCTCTCTCTCTCTCTCTCTCTCTCTCTCTCTCTCTCTCTCTCTCTCTCTCTCTCTCTCTCTCTCTCTCTCTCTCTCTTTGTGTGTGTCTGGCTTTTCGTTTTTCTGTCTGTCTGTCTGTCTGTCTGTCCCTCGCAACCTCTGACCGTGTGATGTTTGCCTTTTTTTCTATCTCTGTTTCTGTTTATTGTCTTCCTTTTTGTCTGTTCATCTGTCTGTGTCTGTCTCTCCCTCATACACAGATAAAGGATAAATGGATAGATATATAAATAGATAGGAAGGTAAATAGGTTTGTAAGTAGATAGATAGATATATTGATGGATAGATGGATGAATAGGTTAAATACAGCTATATATAGTTGATTGACTGCAGGAAACACACACACACACACACACACACACACACACACACACAAACAAACACACATACACACATACACTCACTCACACGGGACAGCGCGAGCGTAGTTCTTTTCCCGTATGTCACAACTAGGTAAATACACACACACACACACACACACACACACACACACACACACGGTAAAGGAAGCCAGTCAGTCAGAGAAGCGCGCGCGTGTGTGTGTGTGTTTGTGTGTGTGTGTGTGTGTGTGTGTGTGTGTTTCCGGCTATCCTGTTTGTCGCTGGAACGCCGCCGCCGCTCACAAAGGCGATGCTATCAAAGTTGAATTGCAAAAAGGAATGATGAGGAGCCACACGTGCTGGTTCTGTATATACCTGGATTTCAAAAAGAAGGTTAATCAGAATAGAACCAACGTGTTTATCTATGGAGGAGGAGATTTTCAATACGCCTCGAATGGAAGACTCAAGGATTCCTCATTACACGTGCTAGGATGAGACTGACGCTGCCTCTAGTGCTCTAATGTTAAAGGATCATTCCTAGTTCTTTTATTCGTGCTCAAACCAAATGGATCTCGATATATCTAAATGTTGTTATCTCTTATTCTCCCTCCTTTTCTCTCCCTCTGCTCTTGATTTCTCCTCATTTTCTATCCTCCTTTTCGTCTTCCTCCTCTCTCTCTCTCTCTCTCTCTCTCTCTCTCTCTCTCTCTCTCTCTCTCTCTCTCTCTCTCTCTCTCTCTCTCTCTCTCTCTCTCTCTCTCTCTCTCTCTCTCTCTCTCTCTCTCTCTCTCTCTCTCTCTCTCTCTCTCTCTCTCTTTCCTTCCCCTCTTCCTCCTCCTCCTCGTCTTTGTCCATCTCCAAGTCTTTTTCGTCTGTTCCTTCTCTATTTCCTCCTCAATTTCGTCTTCCTCCTCCTCTCTCTCTTCTTTCTCCTCTTCCTCCTCCTCTTCCTCCTCCTTGATTGGATGGAATGGGGAAGAAGATCGTTGAAGAGGGAGGAATAGGACCAAAGGGAGGTTTAAAAAGGGTTACTGAAGGGTGAAAAGAGGGAGGTGGAGGAATAGGGGCTAGGGAGGGGATAGGGAGAGTTGTCATGGGAAGGTAATAGGAAGAAAAGAGAGAAAGAGAGGAGGAAAGAAAGGGAGATGACGAGGAGAAAGGAAGAATAACTGAGAGGGAAAAGGAAAAGGAAAAGATAATGATGAAAGGTATATAAAAAAGGACAGTAAAACGAGACATTGGGAAAGAAGACAAAGAGAAGAGAAAGAGAAGGAGAAGGAGGAGCAGAAGTGAAGGAAGAAGAGGATCGGTTAGGAGAAGTGGAAGGGATTTTTGCGAAGGAGAAATGAAGGAAAAGGAAGAAAAAGGGGATGAACAGGAAAGATCAAAGGAAAGAAGAGGCATTGGAGGATGAACGAAAGAGAAAGGAAGGGAAGAGGAAGAGGAGGAGAGAAAGAAGAGCCAGTTAGGAGGAAGAGGGGGGATGAAGAGAAAAGAAGAGACAGTAAAAAATTAATTAAAAGAGGTAAAAGGAAGGAGGAGGAGGAGGAGAGAAGGAAGAAGACCCAGTTAGGAGGAAAGGGGGAAATGAAGAGAGAGGAAGAGATAGGAAGAACAAAAAAGGGAATTGGGAGAGGAAAGAAAGAGGAAGAGAGGAGGAGGAGAAGAGAATTAAGGAGACCCAGTTAGGAGGAAGATGGGGAATGGAGAGAGAGAGAGAAAGAGAAAGAGATAGGGAGAACTGAAAAGGGAACAGTAAAAAGGGAATTGGGAGAGGAAAGAAAGAGGAAGAAAGGAGGAGGAGAAGAGAAGGAAGAAGAGCCAGTTAGAAGGAAGAAGGGGAAGAAAGAGGAAGAAATAGGGACGACAAAAAATTGGGTAAAAAAAAAAGAGAATTACAAGAGGAAAGGAAGAAAGGAAAGCGAGAGAATGGAAGTAAGAGAATGTGAGAGAAGAAAAAAAAGAGAGGTGATGGAGAGAACAGAAGACGGGGAGATAAAGGAGAGAGGAAGGAAAGAGGAAGAGGAGGAGGAGGAAACGCGAAGGAAGTAGGGAAGGGGAGGGAATGCGAGTGAAAGGGAAAGGAGGGAATTTTCAAGGGAGGCAAAAATCGAGGTGTTTTGTACCTTGGAAATTGCTGCGCCTATTTTTTATTTTTTATTTATTTATTTATTTATTTTTTGTCTACTCTCGCTCGGATTTCCATGTAAACGGTTATGTTCTGTGTGTGTGTGTGTGTGTGTGTGTGTGTGTGTGTGTGTGTGCTACGTGGATTTGAAGGCCAGACCGCTTTCTTCCTTTCCTTTCTTCCTTCCTTCCTACCTTCCTCCCTTCCTTCTTTCCTTCCTTCTTTTCTTTCCCTCCCTGCTGTGTGGATATCAAGCTTGTCCCTCTCCCTTCCTTCCTTCCTCCCTTCTTTCCTTCCTTCCTTCCTTTCTTTCTTTCTTCCTTCCGACCTTCCTTCCTTCCTTCTTTCCTTTTCGTAGCTCAACCTCTCTTTTCTTCGTCCTTCATTCCCTCTTCGCTAACACTCTGTTCCTCCTCTATTCCTCTTCCTTAACTCCCTTTATTCTCTTCCCCCTCTATTCCCATTCTTTACCTTTCTTTTCCTGAGTCTAGTTTTACCTTCACTCCTTTTACCCAGGTCAATCTCCCTGTCCTTACTCACGTCCGCTCGCATGCCGCCCTCCGCCCCTTCCTGAGTGATTGGCCTTGATTCCGCGCCGCTCAGTGCCAGGTCCAGTCCCATTGAGTGGCCTGGTAGTGAGGCGGAGGCTTAGTGTAGGGATAGAGGCGGCCGGGGTGGGTTAGGTTATAGACGGGTGTGTTTTCTCCTCACCTTTTACCCACGTTTAATCCCCTTGGGTTCGACCATTTGAAGCGATCACTGGAGTTTTTTTTTTTTTTTCTTCTCCCAGCGGCTCAAGGACAAAACAGAAACGTAAACCACTTCGCTCTTTCTTGCGTTCTCTCACTCTTTTTCTCTTTTTCTTTCTTCTCTGGCATTCCTTCGTTTCTTATGTTTTGTTTCTCCTTGTGTTCCTCTTCTTTAGTTCTTTTCATTTCCTGCTTTTTATTGGTTATTCATTCTTTCTCTTGGTTTTCTTTCTTCTTTAGCAATCCAACTTTTTTTTGTCTTATTTTATATTTCTTCTCGTGTTTCTCCTCTTTAGTTCTCTTCATTCCTTGCTCTTTCTTTTACTTTCCTCTCTTTCTATTTGTTTTCTAATAATCTACTTTTTCTTGTCTTCTTTCTCTGTTTCTTCTCGTGCTTCTTTGCTTCAAGTTCTCTCCTTCATTCCTTGCTTTTTCTCACTTTCTGTCTCTCCTCTCTTTTTCAGCAATCCACCTTCCTTTGCCTCCTTTCTTTATTTCTCCTTCTGCATATCTTTTATTTTATTTTTTTCTCTGTCTTCACTTCTTGCTCTCCCTTGCTTTCTCTCTCGTTCTTTCTCTTCCTACAATCCACCTTCCTCTACCTCCTTTCTCTGCTCTTCCTCTCGCCTCTCCCCTTTATTTCTTCTATTTCTTCTCCTTGTCTTTCCTCGCTGCCCAGCAAAGTCTCTGGCACAGTGGAAAGACGCAGCTTGTTCTTGGAGGATGAAAAGATTTAAGTAATGAACTCAGGACAGGGAGAGAATGAGTCCTGTGCATCACGCGCCGTTTACTCTTTCCTCGCCTCTGAAATGTATCTTAGCGTCCAACAAGTCATCTGGCAGTAGGGTTGAAAGACGTAGCAGCATGGAAGTACTGACAGAGAGAATGAGTTTGGTGCATCACGGACCTGTTTTCCCTCTTCCTAGTGTCCAGCAAGGCCTTTGGTACAGCCAGGCCAGCACAGTACACGCAACAGCTTCTTTGGAGATAAAAAGACTTGAGTAACGAAGTCCTGACAGAAGGGTAACGAGTTTGGAGCATCACCGAGCTATTTTCTCGTTTGTCCATCGTCGGTTAATGTCCAGCAAGTACTCTGACACAAGACAGGAGAGTACTGTGGAAAGACGCAGCAGCTTCGTGGAAGATAAGAAGATTTGAGCAATGAAATCCTGACGGAGGGAGAAAGAGCTTGTTGCGCCACGACGCTTTCTTAAATTTAAAATCCGTGCACCGACCTTCCTCTTGTCTCTAAACTCGTCCATTCTAACATAATTCGGGTAAGTCCATCATTAACTTAGGTGATTATCAAGCAATTCTAGCGTGATGATAAAGAATCGACCTTCCCCTTGTCTCTAAACTCGCCTGTTCTAACATAATCCGGGCATTTATATCTTTAACTTAGGTGATTATCAAGCAGTTCTAGCGTGATGATAAAGATAGTTGTTTTTTTATAGTATCTTATGGGAGTTTTTCTTGTGGACGAAGTTATTTGCCCAGGAAACGAGTAATAACAGAACCTAAAGGATTTTTTTTACATCGCTTTCCCTCAAAAAAAAAATGAATAAATAAATAAATAAATAAATAAAAATAAAAAACGTAATTTAACCTCGCATAAAACGAAAGTTCCTGAAAAGTGACTTAGTACCGTTAGTAAGGACAATTTTCATATTCTCTCAAAAAAAAAATAATAAAACACTCAATTTAAACTCGCGTACTACTAGAGATTTCTGAATATTGATTGAGTATCGGGAGGAAGTACTGAGGGAGGAGGAGGAGGAGGAGGAAGAGGAGGAGGAGACCACTGGTGCATCACGGAGCCTTTTTCCTCACCAGTACCTCGTCCTGGGATGGGCAGGAAGGCCTCTGGTAAAGTCCCGGTAACGCTGAGGCCTTTCATGCCAGCCCAGTGAGCACCGCCCGCCCTCGCTTCCTCTCTCCCGTACCGGAATGGGCGGCTGTAGCGCTCGGTTTCCCCCTCAGTGCCCCCTTTCAATAAAAAGAAAAAGAGTTGAGACCCGTCAGAGTAAGAATACCAAAGTCTCAAATGCTTTGGGTTCTCGCTATGGCTGTTTGCAAAGTCTACAGAGAGGAGTAGTTGGGCGTTTATGCATATCATTCCAGCTGTCATGTTTCCCCTCAGTGCAGGTTCTAAAAAAAAGAGTTCACACCCGTCACAGCCAGAGTGCCATAGTCTCAAATGCTTCGGGTTCTCGCTCTCGCTGTTTGCAATGTCTACAGAGAGAAGTATATAGTTGGGCGTTTATGCATATTATCCCCGCTATCATTTTCCCCCTCAGTGCAAGTTCTAAAAAAAGAGTTAAGTCCCGTCACAGCCAGAGTGCCATAGTCTCAAATGCTTCGGGTTCTCGCTCTCGCTGTTTGCAATGTCTACAGAGAGAAGCATATAGTTGGGCGTTTATGCATATTATCCCCGCTATCATTTTCCCCCTCCGTGCAGGTTCTAAAAAAAAGAGTTCAGTGCCAAAGTCTCAAACGCTTCGGCTTGTCACTACATCAGTTTCCGAAGGCCATGGCAAAGACCAGTTTCCCCATTATCGTTTTTTTTCCCTCTCAGTTTCCACTTTCAATAAAAAAGAGAGTTGAGCTCCGTCAGTTAGCGTTCTGTTCCCACACGTTTCGGCCGCTCAATACGACTGTTTCCGAAGGTCATAGAGAGGAGAAGCGAGTTTCATTAATATTTTCCCAGACGTAATTTTTTCCCTTCAGCGTCACTTCCCATAAAGAAAATAAGTCCTGCTAATCTGAGTGCCTGACCTGCTTTAGTCAATATTCCCAATTTTATCCATTTGTCAGTTCTCGCCTATAACAAAAATGCGTCCATTCGAGCCACGTCAAAAAATACATATATAAAAACGTGTTCCTGCTCCTGACGAAAAATAATAATGCGTGAAAATATATTGTGTTGGCTTTTTTTATATATGTATATTTTTTGCTTCCTTTGTACGTTTTAAAAAATGGCATTCGATGAGGTTTTTTTATTGTATATCAGTGGAATTTAGTTTTTTTAGTGATTCTGCCACATTTGGTTATAATAGTGTAATAATAATAATAATAATCGGTTTATTAAGAGATTTATTAAGCTGAACATATACACGTTAAAATACATTATTGAAATATAGAACCAAGAAAGAGATGAGTGGAGAAGGAAATTCATAACGCGTTGAAGGGAGAGGAGGAGAGAGGAGAGAGAGAGGAGGGGAAATATAGCAGAAGAGAAGGGAGAGAGAGAGAGAGAGAGAGAGAGAGAGAGAGAGAGAGAGAGAGGAGGGGAAATATAGCAGGAGAGAAGTGAGAGGGGGAGAGAGAGGAGAGGTGAGGAGAAATTAGATGCAGAGGAGAGAATGAGGGCAAAGAGGTAGAGTAAGGAGGAGAGAATAAAGATTAGGTCAGGAGGGGAGGAGAAGGAGAGTGAGAGAAGAGAAGAAAAGAGGGATGTGGAGAAGACAAGATATTCATTTATTCGTTCATTTTCTTCTTACCTTCATTCAGTTCTTCATTCACTACTTATTTCCTTCTTTCTTTTGGTCCTCTCTTTCCTTCTCTCTCCTCTTCCTTCTTTCTTGCCTTCCAGTCATACTTACTGTCCTTAATCACTTCCTTCCTTCCTTCCTTCCTTTCTTATTACGCTCACTCATTTCCTTCCTTTCCTTCCCTCACATTCTTCCTCTCCTTCCTCCACCCTCCTTCCCTTCCCTGTATCCTTTCTTTCCTTTCTTCCTTCCTTCCTTCATTCATTCTCTTCCTTTTTATCCCTCCCTCACTCTTCTGCATCCTCTCGTCCCTCCCTTCCCCCATCCCTTCTCTCTCTCATTCCCTCACTCAGAACCTTTTTCGTCCCCTTACCAAACTTCCTCCGTGTGATCCCTGGCTGCCGTACCATCCGCCCCTTAGCTATCACAGAGTAACATCAAACACTTGCTAATAGGGTACTGTCCAAGAGCTGAAAAAAGCCGCAGAAAAACAGATGCACGTGTCTACATTTTGCCCTTAAGCTCCTATCGTATACTTAGGTTGTTGATCATGCCGCAGTCTCTTCTCTTCCATCCTCTGCGTTATTTTATGGGAGCTTCTTTCTCTCCTCTCCCTCCAGCACACAGAATGGGCAAGAGGATGGTGTTAGAGAGGAGGACATTGATAGGGAGAGAGGAGGAGGAGAGGAGAGTGAAGAGGGATGGGAAGGGATGGAGATGCTGGAAGGAGAGGAGAGGGAGAAGGTATTACGGAGGAGGGGATGGACGGGAAGGGATTGAGCTGGAGAGACAGGAAGGGAAGATTCTCGTTTTTCGCCTTTGTCTGTTCTTCCTTTTATTCCTCCTCCTCCTCCTCCTCCATATCTTCTGTCTCCTGTTTTTGCTTTTATCCTCATCACGCTTCTCTTCTTCCTCTTCCTCCTCTTTTATCGTTTCATCCCCTTCCTCTTCTGTCTCTTCTTCTTCCTCTCTTCATCATCATCGTCCTCTTCCTCCTCTTCCTCCTGTTTATCACCTCCATTTTCTCCTCTTCCGCCTCTCTTTCTCTTCTATTTGTTCTTATTTTCCTTCTTCCTACTTTCCCTTCTCCCTTTCCTCCTCCCTCCTACTTCTCTTTTTCTGCCATTTCTTCTTCCTCTTAAGCCCTCACTCTCCATCATGTTCCCCCTCTTCCTCTTTTATCATCTCTCCCTCCTCCTCTTTTGACTTTTCTTCTTCCTCTTTTATTTTTTTGTCCTGGATCAATCATCTGTATCGTGTATTTTCTTTTTCTTTCTCAATATTTTTTCTCTTTCCTCCTCCTGTTCCTCCTCCTTCTCTTCTTCCCTCCTTTTATCAATTCTCTCTCCTCCATTTCTTCCATTCTCTTCCTCGTCCTTTATTTTTCTGGATCACTCGTGTATCGTATGTCTTCCTCTTCCTCGTCTTCTGTTTGCCCTCACTCCTCCTCCTCCTCTTTATCTTCCTCCTCTTTTTCCGTTTCTTTTATCCCTTCCCCCTCCTCCTCCTCCTCTTACATTACCTTTTTCTTCTTTTTTTTTCTCTATTTGTGTCCTGGAGCAGTCTCGTGTTTCCTCTTCTTCCTCGTCTATTTGTCCTTCCTTTCCTCCATGTTCTTCTTCCTTTCTTCCTTTTCTTCCTTTTTCTTCCTCTTCTACCTCCTCCTCCTCTCTTTGTCCTGTAGCAGACGTGAATCGAATCTCTTCTTCATCATCGTCTATTTCTCCTCACTCTTCTCATCTTGGTCCTGTTCTTCTGTTCCTCGTCTTTTGTCACAACTCCTGTCTTCTCTTCTTATGCCTTTTCTTCCTCCTCGTCCTCTATTTCTTCTGGATCAACCGCCTGTATCGTGTCTTTTCCTCGTCTATTTCTCCTTCATTCTTCTCATCTTGGTCCTGTTTCTTCTGTTCCTCGGCTTTTATCACATCTGTCTTCTCTTCTTATACCTTTTCTTCCTCCTCGTCCTCTATTTGTCCTGAATCAGCCGCCTGTATCGTGTTTCCCGCCCCGAGGCTACCCGTGATGGAGAGCGATGTGGCGCTGATGTGATTTGCCTCCTCAAGGTGTTTCGGCATTTCGTGGGTGGGTGACACGCCTCACACGGATCACTGCGCTCAAATGCTGCAAAGCGAGTTCCCCGGCTGATGCCAGTCACGCCGCCGCGCCGCATAATGCCCGAATATTGATGAGGAACACATTCGCTCGGAGCACCAATAGGATTTGCTGCGGTGTGGGAGATGAAATAGGAAGCTCTCTCTCACTCTCTCTTTCGTGCGGTTTTCGTGTTTTTTTCATTTTTTTTTTTTTTGTTTTTTCGGGTTTCTCAGTTTCTTGGTTTCTTTTCTCGACTTTTTTTTTTCATGTTTCGTTTCCTTTCTTACTTCCTTGCTTTCTTTGTTTGGGTTTCTGTTTGTCTTCTGCTTCTTTAAATTTATTCCTTTTCTCCTTTTTTGTCATATATAAATTTTGTGTCCTTTCTTTTTTTCTTATTTAGTATGTTTTTTTTCTTCTTTTTTTTCTTTCTGTCTTCTACTTCTTTAATCTCGGTTTCTTTTCCCTTGCCTTTTCGTATCCCTTCTATATCTCTCTCCGTGTACTTGTTTTGTTGATTTTGCTTCCTTTCCGCTGCTTCTTATTCCGCTTCTTACCTCCTTGTTTTTCTTTGTCTTCTTCTTCTTTAATCTCGGTTTCTTTTCCCTTGTCATTTCGTATCCCTTCTATCTCTCTCTCTCTCTCCGTGTACTTGTTTTGTGGATTTTGCTTCCTTTTCGCTGCTTCATATTCCGCTTCTTACCTCCTTTTGCTCTTCCGCGACGGTATAAAGAACGAATATGATGGTTGGGTGATGTCACGTTGCCTCGCGTTGACGGCGGGATGTTGTTGACGACGAAGACGAGTGGAAAAAGTATTCGAAGGGACTTGATATTTCGTCCGTACTCCCTTTTTGCCTTCTATAAATAAAGCTCTCTCGTCTGCTTCTCTTATTGTCACTTTCTCGGTTTTTCTTTTCCTTTTTCTTTCGTGTCCTTTCCTTTCTTCTCCTTTTGCGTAGTTGTTTTGTGGATTCTGCTTCTTTTTCGCTTTATTTTCTTCCTCTGCAACTGTATAAAGAACGAACATGATATTTTGGTGTTGTCACGTTGCCTTTCGTTGGTGGCGGGGTTGTTGTTAGCGACGAAGACATCAGTGGAAATGGTATTCGATGTGATCTGATTTCTCTTCCATACTCCCATTATGATTCCTAATAATAAAGTTCTCTCGTCTGGTTCTCTTATTGCCACTTTCTCGGTTTCTCGTTTTCTTTCGTGTCCTTTCCTTCCTTCTCCTTTTGCGTAGTTGTTTTGTGGATTCTGCTTCTTTTTCGCTTTATTTTCTTCCTCTGCGACTGTATAAGGAACGAACATGATATTTTGGTGTTGTCACGTTGCCTTTCGTTGGTGGCGGGGTTGTTGTTTGCGCCGAAGACATACGAAGTGCAACAAATATTCGATGTGATCTGATTTCTCCTCCGTACTCCCTTTTTTTTGCTCGTCGTTTGCTTCTTCGTGTGATGTGAAAATACTTCTTCATTTTCTTCTTATATTTCGTTTTATATCTATCCCATTTTGAGTCTTTTCTTTTTTTTTTCTTTTTTTAAGTAATTGGCTTCGTTATCAGTAGTGTTTTGTCATTCCTCTAATTCGTAAGTATTTTTAATTTTTTTTCTTGGGCTTTATATCTAACCTATTCTCACTCTTCTCTTCCTTTCTTAATTTTTTTCTTATCTTGGGCTTTATATCTAACCTATTCTCACTCTTTTCTTCCTTTTTTAATTTTGTTTTTGAATTATCTATATTTTTTTAAGTAATTGGCTTCGTTATCAGTAGTGTTTAGTCATTCCTCTAGTTCATAAGTATTCTTTTTTTTTTATCATTGGCTTTATATCTAGCCCATCTTCAGTCCATTTCTGCTTCTTTGAATTATGTGTTTCCTTTATTTATATTTTCTAATTCATTGGCCTTTCCTATTTATGTTCTTGCAAATGTCTTCTTTTCTTCATTTTTCGTTTTTGCTATTCATCTAGTGTATAAGTATTCTTCATTTTTTTCTTCTTATCTTTGCTTTAATACCTTTCCCATACTCAGCCTATTTCTTAACTTTCTTTTTTTCTGCTTTTTTTTTTTTATGTCATTGCGTTCCCATTTTTGTTCTTGGAAAAATGTTTCGTCTTTTTAGTTTTCTTTTGCAATTCATCTAGTTTATAAGTATTCTCCTTTTTTTATTAATTTTGGCTTTATATTTTCCCATCCTCAACCTATTTCTGCTTTATTTATCATGTGTTTGCTTTATTTATATTTTATAAGTCAGTGGCCTTTCCTATTAAAGTGCTATGGAAAATGAGTCCTTTTTTTCGATTATCTTTTATAGTTTTTTCGGTTATCTTCTATATTTTTTTTCGGTTATCTTCTATATTTTTCCGGATTATCTTCTATATTTTTTTCGGTAATCTTTATATTTTTTTCGGTTATCTTCTATATTTTTTTCGGTTATCTTCTATATTTTCGGTTATCTTCTATATTTTCGGTTATCTTCTATATTTTCGGTTATCTTCTATATTTTCGGTTATCTTCTATATTTTCGGTTATCTTCTATATTTTCGGTTATCTTCTATATTTTCGGTTATCTTCTATATTTTTTTCGGTTATCTTCTATATTTTTTTCGGTTATCTTCTATATTTTCGGTTATCTTCTATATTTTTTTCGGTTATCTTCTATATTTTTTTCGGTTATCTTCTATATTTTTTTCGGTTATCTTCTATATTTTTTTCGGTTATCTTCTATATTTTTTTCGGTTATCTTCTATATTTTTTTCGGTAATCTTTATATTTTCGTTTATCATCTATATTTTTTATCTTCTATATTTTTTCGGTTATCTTCTATATTTTTTTCGGTTATCTTCTATATTATTTTCGTTTATCTTCTATATTTTTTTTCGGTTATCTTCTATATTTTTTTCGGTTATCTTCTATATTTTTTTCGGTTATCTTCTATATTTTTTTCGGTTATCTTCTATATTTTTTTCGGTTATCTTCTATATTTTTTTCGGTTATCTTCTATATTTTTTTCGGTTATCTTCTATATTTTTTTCGGTAATCTTTATATTTTTTTCGGTTATCTTCTATATTTTTTTAGGTTATCTTCTATATTTTTTCGGTTATCTTCAATATTTTTTTAGGTTATCTTAGATATTTTTTCGGTTATCTTCTATATTTTTTCGGTTATCTTCTATATTTTTTCGGTTATCTTCTATATTTTTCTGTTATCTTCTATATTTTCGTTAATCTTCTATATTTTTTTCGGTTATCTTCTATATTTTTTTCGGTTATCTTCTATATTTTTTTCGGTTATCTTCTATATTTTTTTCGGTTATCTTCTATATTTTTTTCGGTTATCTTCTATATTTTTTTCGGTTATCTTCTATATTTTTTTCGGTTATCTTCTATATTTTTTTCGGTTATCTTCTATATTTTTTTCGGTTATCTTCTATATTTTTTTTCGGTTATCCTCTAGATTTTTTTCGGATTATCTTCTATATTTTTTTCGGTTATCTTCTATATTTTTTTCGGTTATCTTCTATATTTTTTTCGGTTATCTTCTATATTTTTTTCGGTTATCTTCTATATTTTTTTCGGTTATCTTCTATATTTTTTTCGGTTATCTTCTATATTTTTTTCGGTTATCTTCTATATTTTTTTCGGTTATCTTCTATATTTTTTTCGGTAATCTTCTATATTTTTTTCGGTAATCTTTATATTTTTTTCGGTTATCTTCTATATTTTTTTCGGTTATCTTCTATATTTTTTTCGGTAATCTTTATATTTTTTTCGGTTATCTTCTATATTTTTTTCGGTAATCTTCTATATTTTTTTAGGTAATCTTCTATATTTTTTTCGGTTATCTTCTATATTTTTTTCGGTTATCTTCTATATTTTTTTCGGTTATCTTCTATATTTTTTTCGGTTATCTTCTTCTAGACATCTAATTTATAAGTCACTGTCCCATCCTATTTCTAGTTCCATAAAGAGAATATAATTTGGCCCGAACGCCTCTCTCCACTCTACTCTGCATAATGATAATGTATTCATGATGTCTTTTGGGCGGAAAACAAATTATTTTCTCCTCCTGAAAATTGAATGTCTCTTTTCTTGACTGTCGCGAGAGTGTGGCGGCACGCGGGCGAGGCATGTGACAGAAGGCGAACAGTGTTGTGTGCCTCCTTGCAAAACACCCGTGAATAGTAAGAATGCTGTGTGGAGGGCGTCAGTATTACCCTTTTATATGGCGAAGGAGGAAGTCAAGGGAAGAATACAACACGTGACAATGTGAACGCCTGCAGAAAGCCAGCGACTAGTGAGACTGTCATGTGGAGGGCGTCTCTATTTTCTTTTTAATGTAACAAGAAGCGTAGTCAAAGGCAGAATATAACACGTGACGTAAGGTGAATAGTTTTACTTCCGCGCAGAATAAGGGTTAGTGGAGCTGTTATGTGCTGAGCGTTTGTATTTTCCTTTTTAGTACAAAATAAGAAGGCACTCAATGGCAGAATAAAAAAAAACGGCAGAAAAAGGCTCATAAGAAGGTTAGCGACGGTAAGCTATTGATAGAACCCCGTCCCACTTCTTCCTCTGAGCATCATGTAGCTGGATGTAAGCGGCGAACATTACCTTCCGCGCGGTGGAGAACAGTGCATTAACAAACTTAAATGATATGATAAGGTTAGCGGCGGTAAGTTATTGATAGATCCCCGTCCCACTCTTTCCTTAATTATTTTCCTCTTAGCTTCAAGTAGCAAGATCTCAGAGGCGAATATTAACTTACGCTTGGCACATTATAACAAAGTGAAATTATTATGATTAGGTTAGCGCCGATACGCACTTGAAGAAAAAAAACATTCTCACTCTTTCCACTCTATTTCTATTTCCTTTGCGCATCCATTAGCAGAATTTAAAAGGCGAACATTGACTCTTTCGTAGCATATCAACAATTACTGAAATCACGACACAGTTGGCAGCAGTACGCACTAGATTGCTCTCCCTCTTACTCTTTCCTCTGCATCTTTTATCATTCATCATCATTCAGCAAGATTTAAAAGGCGAACATTAACTCTTTCGTAGCATATCAACTATTACTGAAACCACGATACAGTTGGCAGTGGTACGCAGTAAGTAAAATCACCTCTCATTCCTTCCTTTACAGTTTTTTTCCTTTCATCATCATTTAGCAGGATTTAAAAGGCGAGCATTAACTCTCGTAGCACATGAACAAAAACATTAAAATCATGATCAAGTTGGCAAGAGTACGCAATCACAACTCTCATTCCTTCGCCTCATTCCTTCCTCTTCATTCCTTCCCCATCAGCGTCATTTAGCAGAATCTAAAAGGCGAACACCATCGCAACACAATAACAAACGGTGACATACAGTTGGCAGCGATAATGGAACAAATTGCGACAAGGCTCGTTCACCCTCCCTCCCTTCCTCCACCCTCTCTATCACTTGCTCCTGTACATTTTTGTCCCTTTTAGCATCGCGTAGCAGGATTTTTCTCTCCCCCTTTGATGTTTTATGCTGTGTGTATCACGCGGCCACGACTCAGTTGGCGCTTTCCGGGCGTAAAAATATAATGAAGGGACCCACACACTGAGGTTACGAGTTGGTATCACCGCCGGCCGCGCTCACTTTGTCCGCGTCAAGAGGTGCAGAAAACGATCATTCACGCTAATTCGGCTTCCCAATTAGGGGGGGGGGGGGGAGCTGTCCCGACCGTCCCAATTACCGCTGAAATTAGAGAAAAAAAGCTACAATTGAAGATTGACCTGAAAATTAGAGATAGAATGAGCTAGTGATGAAATTAGAACTTTTAGCAACCTTTTACTTTTTATAAATATTTATTTATTTTTTTCACGAGCCCGATTTTTACACCATAAATTAAACCGTGCTGGAAAATGTAAGCGTATTAGTAGATTTTCAAACAAACCTTCTATTGAACATTGACCTGAAAATTGGAGATAAAATGACCTACTGATGAAATATAGAAGTTTTGTCCATTTTTTACAGTAATTAGTTTTTTTTCCACATTTGCTCAGTTTTTCAGAATATAATAAATGGCTACTATTGAAGATTAAACTGAAAATCAAAGAGAAAAATGAGCTACTGGTGATATGTAGGACTTTTATCAACTTTTGTAACAGTTTTTAGTTTTTTTTTAACATCAACTCAACTTTTCAGGGCATGATGTGAAGAAAATGTTAATTAGTAGATTTTCGTATATAATTACTGTGAAAAAAATTACCTGAAAATCAGAAAAAAAGAAATTAACTATTGCCAAAATATAGACTTTTTATAACTTTTCTACAATATTCTTTTGTTTTACTTCACCTTAATTTTTCAGAGTTTAATACAAGTTGAACAGTGCTTGAAGAACAAAACATATTTGCAGATTTTTATGTAAAGCCGCAGTGGAAAGTTGACGGAAAATTAATAAAAAATGAGGTCTTGTTAAAATATAGAACATATCACTTTTAATATAGATTTTTTTTTTTCACCTCAAACTAATTTTTCAGAGTATAATAAGTTGGTCAGTGTTTGTAGACGTAAGATCATTCGTTAATATCCACGTAATAGATAAGCGAAAAATGTTTTAGGAGGAAAGGACAGGTTAGATCAATTAATCCTTCACTGTTATATATATTCCATCTTTATTTAATTTTTGTGTGTGCGACATTGGACTGGACCAACTCATTACTATTTAAATTTGTGTTCACTTCCGATTTGTATGCTTGTTTTCCATTATACAATTTTACATTTCTTCTCATCCACTGCCAATTTTTCAATGCTTATTCGGTTGTGGAATTTGCGTGAATATTTGTTTGTCTTTGTCTCTTTGTGCCGCGAGAATGGACGATAATGGGTTCGTTTTCATTCCCTATTTTTTCTTCTCTTTTTATGCAGTTTTATTTTTTGTGGAATTTCGCGGAACTTTTTTCTCCATTTATTTTCACTCCATTTTTTTTTCCTTAATGCATAATGTGGGACTTTTTATTTTCCTTCTTTTACTTCCTAATTTCAGCGTATTTTTGCATTTTCATCTTCGTTTTCCTTCCTTCTTTCTTTCTATCTTTTTTTTAAATGTTTCTGGTTAATCTTTTTTTGCGTATCTTTTCTATTTTTATCTTTGTCTTTTCTTTCTACCTTTTGAATGTTTCTGGTTATCTTTTTGGGCGTATCTTTTCTGTATTTTTATCTTCATCTTTTCCTTTTGAATGTTTCTGATTATATTTTTTTGTGTATCTTTTCTGTATTTTTATTTTCGTCTTTTCTTTCTACCTTTTGAATGTTTCTGGTTATCTTTTTTTGTGTATCTTTTCTGTATTTTTATTTTTCTTTCTTATCTTTTGAATATTTCTGTTTTTTTTTCTTCTTTTGCGTATCTCTTCTGTATTTTTATCTTCTTTATTTTCCTTCTTTTTGTCTCTTTTTTATCTTTTCAGCATATTATTCTTCCTCACTTTCCATTCATTTTTCTTTACAATGTTTCACTTTTGGATTAAGCGGGACAATTTTTTCTCTGGCCTAAATTTCACTGATTGTTTTTGCTTGCTTCGCCTGGAAAACAGATTATAGGACATTAAATGCGAGGCCGTCAGGGGCGAAAAATAAGTCCCGTCAGCATGAATTCCGCGATCATGAAGGATTATTTTTCATAGTTATGGAGATGAATTTCCTGTTTGACATCGCGTTATGGCGCGCAAACTTTTTCCATTTTCCTCTCGTCCGCGGAAGAGAGAGAATGAGAAGCGCAATTTTTTTTTTTTCGTGCATGTTATTACCGCTAATGAGAGGTTACAGCCGGTCGGAAAAAAGAATGGTAGTTATGCTTTTTTCTTTGCTTGCTCGAGGGAGGATTCTGTGTGTGTGTGTGTGTGTGTGTGTGTGTGTGTGTGTGTGTGGGGGGGGAATTTGATGTCATGTGTGTTTCAATGTTTTTTTAGTGTATGTGTGTGAGCGACAACTTGCAAAATTCTGTGTGCTCTTTTTTTGTGTGTGTCCCATGAGGTGTGCCTGAAGCGTTTACCGAACACTTAGTGGCCGTAAAATATTGAAAGGCAGGACAGCAAACTTTAAAATACACTGGAAATGCATTGTCAGAATCACATCCAGCTACCGTCCGTGTGTGTGTGTATGTGTGTATGTGTGTGTGTGTGTGTGTGTGTGTGTGTGTGTGTGTGTGTGTGTGTGTGTGTGTGTGTGTGTGTGTTATGTTTGTTTAGAATGAAGTCTGCCTGAAGTTTGTCCAAAATTTATTATCTGTAAAATTTTATTATGAATTTCAAGCTCCAGCTGTCGTCCTCGCATGAACACGTCAGCATGCGCTTATACAGTGTGTTTGTACGCGCCTGTGTGTGTATTTTTTTTGTGTGTGTGTGTGTGTGTGAGCTAGAAATTGTTTATGGAATGCGTTGGTTTGTATGCGTAGTTGTGTGTGTGTGTGTGTGTGTGTGTGTGTGTGTGTGTGTGTGTGTGTGTGTGTGTGTGTCTGCAAATGTTTACATAAAGTGTGTGTCCCGCTACGATAAAACAAAACTGAAACGTCGCCCAGCTTGATTGTCTCTATTTTGTGCCGTAAAAAGGACACACACACACACACACACACACACACACACACACACACACACACAAACCAACGCATTCCATAAACAATTAATCATTATCATTATCATCATCATCATTTTCATCATCATTCTCAGCCATTTCTAGTCCACTGCAAAATATATTCCTTCCCAACATTCTCTGCCGCTTTCTCTCTCTCTGTCTGACATCAGTGCACTCCATCCTGCTCCTGTAAATGCTCTAATATTGTATCCACCTGGTTCTTTGTCTGCATTAAATTGTATACATTCTTGGTTGCCTTGCTGCCACTCTTGTTGTCTATGTGTTATCAGTTCTACGCATGATATTACCTGCCCAAGTCCATTTCTTAATCATAATAATAAATATCTCTCCAACGTTCGTCTTTTTTCTAATCCGTGATCCTTCCTATCTCGCCATGTCATTACTATCTTTTTCCTTCACCATTCCGCTTTGTGCTTTCCCGCTCTTCTAAGATAAACAGTATAAAGAAAACTTGTATCCCGGAAGACATAATCGCAAAAGCCATTTTAAAAACACAACACGCAACGACGCCTCCTGGAAACGATGCATCTCATTTACACCTTCCAAAAAATAATATGTAATAGCTCGTGACATTAATCTTCTGCAGCCCCTCAGGTCATCCTCAGCTCCACGAAACAAAAGCAATCAAACAGACGCAGAGATAACAGGAATGATACAGCAAAAACGTGTACAAATTATGATGGAAAGTTAAATATATATTCGGTTATGCACAGAGGTTTAGAGTATAGAGGCGTGGAAGGGGGAAGACTTGAGGGTTAGTGGAGAGAGGAGGAAAGAGAGAGGAAGAGATAGTGAGCAGAAGGAGTGGAGGAAAAAATGGCAAACTGAGGAAAGATAGAAAGGAAGTAAAAGATATGTAGAGAGAGAGAGAGAAAGAGACAGAGCGAAAGGAGTGGAGAAGAAAAAAGGCAAAATGACGAAAATAGAAATAAAAAAAAAAAAATGAAGGAAGAGAGAAAGAGATCGAGAGTGAAATAAGTGGTAAAGAAAAGAAAAAAAACGGAGGGAGAATAGAATGGAAGTAAAAGAAATGAAGGAAAAGTCTGAAGGAGTAAGATAGTAAAGAGGTGCGGAGGGAGGAAGAGAGAAAAGGTTAATGGAAAAAGAGAGGAAGAGAGAAGGGAGGAGGAGGATAAGGCGGAGTGACCTAATACTTCTCTCTCACTTCCTCCACTTGTAATAAAGAATGATGCGTTGACTCTAATACATATTTACATTTCTCTCCTCTCTGAAAATATGAATCTGAAACGTGTATTATTTGTGGAGATTATGCTTACAACAAAAGGTTAATACTTCAATGTTCTTTCGCGTGTAATAGAGTGGGATACGTTGACTATATCTTGTTTCCTTTTCTCGTCTATAATATATAAGATTCAAAAACGTATATTATTTGTGGAGATTATACTTGCAACAGAAGGTTAATACTTCAATGTTCTTTCACGTGTAATAGAGTATGATACGTTAACTCTGTCTTGTTTGCCTTTCTCGTCTGTAATATATGATTCTAAAACGTATATTATTTGTGGAGATTATGGAGATTATACTTGCAACAAAAGGTTAATACTTCTATGTTCTTTCACGTGTAATAGAGTATGAAACGTTAACTCTATATCTTGGTTCCATTTCTCGCCTCTAAAAAGTACGACCCTAAAACGTATATTATTAGTACAGGTCATAATACACAGGAATGATTAATATTTCGCTCCTCACACACAATACAATATTATTTTAACTGCAATACTAATTCAACTCACACTGTTAGTCCTTTAGCTTTCTTGCGTCTCCAGTTTCGCCTCCTACGTATATTTTTTTTCTCCTCCTCCTCCTCTTCCTCTTCCTCCTCCTTCCTGTGATCTATATTCTTCTATTCTAGTTGGACTTGTTATCTTACTTTTCCTATTTGCTTATCGCCGTTAGCTTCCTTCCTCTCCTCCTCCTCCTCCTCCTCCTCCTCCTCCTCTTCCTTCCTTCATCCTGTTTCTGTTTTGTCTTTCTTTCTTTCTTTTCTCCTCCTCCTCCTCTCCTTCTTCTTCCTGTGATCTTTTTTTCTTGTAGCTGTGTGATGCACTTGTTATATTTCCTATCTGTTTATCGCTTTGCTTTCTTCCCCTTCTCTTCCTCATCTTGCTTCACTTTTTTTCCTTTCCTCCTCTCAATATTATTTTTCTTTCATCAACTCCAGCAATTATTATTATATCGTTTTTCCGAACTTGCTCCTCCCCTTCTATCTTCCTTTTTCTCCTCCTTGCCCTCTTCCTCATCTTTCTTTTTCTTCCTCCTGTTTCGTGCTCTTATGTCTTTTTCCTCCTCCTCATTCTCCTCTTTTCTATTCCTTCTTCTTCTTGTTAAATGCATCTCTTATTATCAAACTGTTCATCATTCAAACTGTTCATCATTGTTCTCCTCCTTTGCTGCTTTCCCTCTCCTTTTTATCCTCTGCAATCTCTTTATCAAACAACCTCCTCATTTATGTGTGTTGTTTTCTTCTTCTAAGCACCGCAATACATAACTTTCTTGGTTGTCCATTTAGTTCCCTTCTCTTACCGTCTTTCCATTCTCTCACGTATTTTAACATTCTTCTCATTTATGTGCGATTTTTTCTTCTTCTGAGCACAATTTCATACATAACTTCCTTGGTTCTCCGTTTGGTTCCCTTCTCTTACTGTCTTTCCATTCTCTTTCACGTATATCCTTATTATTTATTGTGTGTGTGTGTGTGTGTGTGTGTGTGTGTGTGTGTGTGTGTGTGTGTGTTCTATTAAGCACAGTTTCATACGTAACTTCTTTTGTTGTCTGTTTAGCTTCCTTCCCTCACCTACTTCCCATTCTCATTTCCGTCTTCTCTCCTCTCTTTTCTCTCCTCTCTCCTTTTCATCTTGTTCAGGAATAGGACATAGTAGGTGTGTGCTTCTCCCTTTCTCTTTCTCTCTCCTTCTCATCTTCAGTAACAGGATCGCACGTTTTCCTCTTTTTCCTCCTCCCTTTCCTCTCATATCTCTTTTTCATCTCCTTTTTGCATGTAATAGGATAGTACCTGTTCTTCCTTCTGTATAATAAGATAGTACATGCTTCTCTCCTCTTCTCTCCTCCTTTTCATCTCCTTCAGTAATTGTTTAGAACTTACTCCTTTTTTCCCCTACGTCTCTTATTCACCTTTTTGTTAGATATAATAGGATAAAACGTGATCCTTCCTCCTCCTTCCTCTCCTTTTCAATCCCTTTCAGTAATAGAATAGTACTGTCTCCTTTTCTTCCTCCTCCTCTTTTTCATCTTCTAGTAATCTTCTTGCTCCTCTATTTATCCTCCTCTCTCCTCTCCTTTTTATCTCGTTCAGTAATAGAATAGTACTGTCTCCTTTTCTTCCTCCTCCTCTTTTTCATCTTCTAGTAATCTTCTTGCATCTCTCTTTATCCTCCTCCCTCCTCTCCTTTTCATCCCGTTCAGTAATAGAATAGTATTTCATCTTCTAGTAATCTTCTTGCATCTCTCTTTATCCTCCTCCCTCCTCTCCTTTTCATCCCGTTCAGTAATAGAATAGTACGTGCTCCCCCTCTTCCTCCTCCTGCCTCCTCTTCCTTTTCATCTAGTTTAATAAAGATATGCAACGTACCAAAGCCAACGAGGGCAAGGCAAAGGGTAATCTCTGCCTAGAAATTGAAGCATTACCTCTCCCCTTGGCACCTGGCACCTGTATTAATTATCACCACCTTACCTTCTTGTATACTCACCTGTTCATCTATCCCCACGACATACCTGATTCTGTGTTGCCGCCTCTCCTTTAGTGATTACAGGTGTGAAGGTTAATTACTCGTTTCATGATCTCTTGACACACCTGTTGAGTTTTTCTTCCACATACACTTTTTTTTTTTCTTTTTCATCCAACAGACCTTTAACACTGCGGAAGAGATATACGCACTTTAATACCTCTTTACTCACCGGTCCAGTTCTCTTCACCGACGCGCGTATTCCATTATTCATGTACGTGTATTTTCTGTAATTAATTCTTGCGCCCTAACCTACCTCACCAAACCTTTCCTTTACTACCTTTCTGCACCCCCGTTCAGTTCTCTTTTATACCTCTATGTTTTGCCTTTCTCATATATATATTTGTTTCTATTCCTATACTAAACACAGGCTCCCTTACCCTCATCCCTAAACTTTTACATTCCTGCCTCTCTACACCCCCTTTCAGTTCCCTTTTCCACCGACACGTTTTGCCTTTTCATATAGATTTGTTTTACGGTACGTGACACTTGCTCCCTCACCCTCATCCCTAAGCATTTACTTCTGTGGTTAAGGTAGGTTCACTTCTTCATCTTTTGGCAAACCTGTTCAATTTTCTTCTTCCCTTCACTCACATACCCTTTCTCATATAGATTTATTTTTCTTTCTATATTAAACACTTCTTCCCGTACCTTCACCTCGAAACCTATGCTACAGGCCATTCCTACGACTCTTAACAAAAACAACACTCACGGTATGGCAACTACGTGGTTTATTTACCTTTGAACTCGTTGATCGTGACAGCATGGACTCGGTAGCGGCGTCAGTAACTTTCCGGCCATACATCACGGCAGCCACTTTAAAGAAAATTCGCCCGTGCCACTAACGAGCTGGGGCCGTTTACCCGCAGACTCCTCATGGCAGCACATAAGTAGGAGATCGTCAAGTAGTTATGTGTTAGCGATAAAAAGATGTGATTGATTGCATTTTGTCGGTCATTATCAATACGTGTTAGTGAAAAGAAGAGTATTGTTGATTGTTTTCTTCTCGCATTAAGTGAAGTTATTTTAAGAGATTGTCAGAACCGTAGCGTAAAGGAACCAGAGACCACATGAACCATAGTCTAAGGGAACCAGAGACCTCAGGAACCATAGTGTAAAGGAACCATAGTCTAAAGGAACCATAGTCTTAGGGACCCAGAAACTAAAAGAACCATAGCCCTAAAGGAACGGTCTCAAGGAAAATGTTGCCATATAACGAGAAAGTTTTTTTGTCAGAGTCGCAGAAACGGCCTGCAGTATAATTCAGTTCTTATTATTAAAACATTTCGTTGCCTCTTTTGCACACCTGCACAGTTCCCATTCTCTTGACATGCATATTCTCAAGTTCATTTCACCGTTCATTCTGTATTCCCTTGTCATGTTTCTTTCATCATTCATTCTATCTCCAATTTAATCACTCGTATCTAGGAGGTCGGTAAGTCATTAAGCCCCCTCCCCTCCCTCCCTCCCTTCCTTCATTCCATTCCTAGGGTGGTCGTCATCACCAAACCTACTAATACTACCGAGATGTCTGTAAACTCTAAATTCTCATCTCGCTCTTAAAGTTTTCCTCTTCGTGAGAATTCTCTTAAAATAGTCATTCTCTTCCTTTGTCTCTCTCATCGTTCAATCCATCTCCAATATAAACACTCGTCCCCACACCTAATTCAGAAACTACCAAGATGGATGTCAACTCAAAAATCTCACACGCTATCAACACTTTCCTTCTCTTAACAATCATCCTTTTTTTCCATGTCTTTTCTCATCATTCAATCCATCTCCAATATAAACACTCGTCCCCTCACCTTCTGCAAAAACTACCAAGATGTCTGTCAACTCAGAATCCTCACACGCTTTCAACACTTCCCATCTCTTAACAATTTTCCTATGTATATAATCTCTTTCCTTTCGTTCCACCTTGCCTCGCTGTAGCTGGAAAATCTACGGCGTATACACATCACTTTCCATTTACAGATATTCACTCGATACGTAGGACCAGGCGTAAAGTCTTGCCCTTGCTGACCTGTTGTTGGGGCGCGAGTGAAAAATAAATAACGACTTTTCGACGTGTTTAATGTATTGTGTGTTTTGAGCGCGGCGAGGAAATACATATTCATTTCGGAAGTCCCAAAGGTGAGGGGAATGTGTTCACTGGACTGAGGGGTCGGTGAGTAGGGAGGGGAAGGGTCGGGTGGTTCGGGGAATGGTATGCAGGGATTGGCAGGTTGAATTTGGTGTGCAGACCGGTAAATGTAATCAAAGGTAGGTCGGGAGGCGAGGGGATACTGGTAAGGGGTTGGTACGTAGGCAGGAATGGGCAGGTGGATTTGCTGTGTGCTGGCAGTTAATATATGAGAAAGGAAAAAATAAATGTATGTATGTGTAAAACTTGTCTCGAGGCTTTTTCTTCCCTTATTCTCAGCTCAGGTAGGTAGTTAAATTTCCTCTCCAGGTACATCTCCGAGGGATTTCTTTTTCCTCCTCTCTCTTCGCTCCAGTGTCGCTCTCTGTTCCCCCACCTGTCTGTGTCATGTTCACCTGTCTCCTTCCCACCGCCGCGAGACACCTGTTCTAATATGTATGCGTTCACCTGTGCGCCTCATTTAGGACAGGTTAAACATTCCATTTACACACCAATTTATTTTTCAGTACCTTTTCTCACTAGGCCATTTCCTGCAGGCTTGGGGGAAACTCCTTTTACAATTAACATTTCCATTATTTTCCTTGACCGGCCATATTATCTTCATTATTTTCTTTCTTTCTCTTCAACGCCATTGTCTACAGGCTTCCGCGAAACTCCTTAACATTATCATTTCCATTACTTTTATCTTCCTTGATCCTTGCTGGTACCTATAACATTACATTCTATCCCATTTTTAACACCTTTTCTCACAACGTTATTTCCTACAAGCTTGAACGAAACTCCTTTTTCTACAACCATTGCCATTACCATCTTCATTACCTCCCTTGACCAATACTTTCACCCCTACCATTGCCATTACTCCGACCATTCCCTTCCTTGACCTATACTAATACGTCTACCATTGCCTCCTTTACCTATTTTCAAC
This sequence comes from Eriocheir sinensis, assembly GCF_024679095.1. Lineage (NCBI taxonomy): Eukaryota > Metazoa > Arthropoda > Malacostraca > Decapoda > Varunidae > Eriocheir > Eriocheir sinensis. The sequence goes on along the minus strand of NC_066575.1, from coordinate 8,303,622 downwards.
ACCTCTCACAACGCCACTTTCTAATGGCTTCGAGGAAACTCCCTTACCATTATCTTCTTTGACCAACACTATCACTTTTACCATCACCTGTTTTATCATTTTCCAACACCTCTCTAAAAGCCACTTCCTACAAGCTTCCACGAAACTCTTTTTACCATGTACTCTCATATTCACCTTTTCCAGCAAGCCTTTTCCCTTCAGACCACCACTCCCGCAGGGCTCGACAAAACCCTCTTTAGCGCACCTCCTTTTACTCTATTACTGCTACTGAAACAAGGCGTAAAAAGAAAACGAAATGTTGGCGCGTTGAATGAGTCTGAATGTGCCGGCTGGAAAGAATGGATGGTATGATATGTCGCTAACTCATGTACATTGCTCTTTCATCTCGCTTTAAGCCGCTCTCACCCTTATACGAACTTTTATTATTGATCCCTATTATTGTGGCTTTTTAGAGGCTGTCCTGTGGGATTTGCGTCGCCCCTCGGCAGTGCTCGGACACCTCGCCTTCCCGGAAACAGGATGAGGTCAGTGCTAGTCATGTGTTTTACCGTTTCATCACTTTATCTTTCTCGTCTTCTATTTCTCTCCCTTGAACATTCTCTATTGTTCATTTCTGTACCTCTCTAACTGGATCGCCTCTTTATTTTCTGCTCTGTTTATGCATTATTATTTTCTTTTTAAACATCACTATTTTCTCTTTTATAGACTTCCATTATTGAAAACTTTAAAATATCGTTCTTTTGATGACTTTTAATTTCTATTTCCCTTTATTTTATTACTTGAAAATGGGCTACATAAGTGACCCCTCTAAATTCCCCTCTTAGAATCCCAGTTATTGTATTATTTTAAACTTTACTTCCTGAATAACCTCTAGTTTTTTTTTTTTTTTTTCTTTTTTCTTTTTTATCTATGAGTAAATATTATTGTATCACTTCTAATTCCTTTCCCTGGCGTCCGTATTGTCAGTGTAAAGCATTTTTCCCTTTCGCCTTGCTACATCCACCTCAAGTTTCACCTGTGACCAAGTGGGTGCAGAGTAACCCATCCTCTTCTTGCCTCCCTTCAGTCTCCCTTCCTCCTGTCACGTGAATGATTCAGAAGCCTACCAGGACACGTATACCTCGTGCCACTCAAGGGCTCGTAGGTGCAGAGTAACCTGTCCGTCTATCGTTCCTCTATATTGTTTCTCCTCACCTTGCTCGCTCTCTTCCCTCACTCTACTATTAAGCGAATGTTTTATGGGTTTACCTGAGTGTGTACCTCTCGTTTTACCTGGTTTCAAGGAGGGGTAGAGTAGACAGTCCTTCCCCTCACTTCCTCATTTTCTTTGCTCCTACTGTCCTTACTCTCTGATTACGGGAAGAACACTGCCCTTACACCGCCCACCACAGCCCCTTGCCCTGACACCCTGCACGCTGCCTACCCAACAGTCCTTCCACTCACTTCCTCCCTCTCCTTGCTCCTACTGTCCTTACTCTGTGATTACGTGAAGGTTTGAGCCGCCCACCTGTCCACGTGTCTCGTTTCACTGGAGTCAAGTAGGTGTTTAGGAGATTGTGTGTACTTTCTGTGTCTCTCCTTTTGTTCCTTTTTCACTCTTTTAGCTTGTCCTTCCCTCGTGTCGCCTCGCCTTGTTTTCTTGTCTCTGTTTCAATATTTTCTTTCCTCTATATTTCACTTGTTTTCATTTGTTTTTCTCCTTTTCTCAGTTTTATCATTTTCTTTTACGCTTGTACCTGCCTTGTCTTCCCTAGTCTTACTTTTTCTTGCCTGTCTATTTAAATATTTTCCTTCGCTTATATTTCACTTGTTTTCATTTGTTTTTCTCCTTCGTTTCTCAGCTTTAGTATTTTATTTTACGCTTTTGCCTGCCTCGTCTCCCCTAGTCTTCCTTTCTTTTTCTCTCACTCTTTTAGTACTTTCTTTCATGCAGTTCTCTTCCCCGTCTGCCTTCCCTTTGATCACAGGTTCTTTCTCCCTTGCCATCCCTAACTTCGCCAGTACTTCTAATTGTTTCTCTTTTCTGTTCTCTTTCTCGTAACATTTTTTTTTTCAATCATTTGTTTTCCTATCTGTTTCCTCTTTGCTCCCAAGCTCGTCCTTCTCTGTCTGTCTGAACATTCTTCTTTTCTTTTACACAGTTATCATTTTCTCTGTCTTTCTTTTGACCCTCAAATACTAAACTTTTAACCATATATTTTCTTCCTCTTCCCCCCTCGTTTTTTTTTGTTTTTTTTATTAATTTGTCTTTATATAATTATTTCGTGCAGTTGCCTCCCTTTTGCTCCTAAGTAAACTCTTCCTTGTGTTCCTTGACCTTACTAAACATATTATTTAATTTTGTTTTCATTTTTTCCATCTTCTGATATTTTCTTTCTGCTAATTTCTTGCAAGTAGTATTCCCCTCCTTTCCTCTACGTTACTAACACATTATAACATTTATTTTCCGCCTCTGCCCCAATTTACCGCATTTTCTTCTTTCTTTCGTGTATCATGTTTCATTAATGACTTCCTCTATTCTAAGTCTCTACTTCCTTATCAACGTCTTCTTTAGTACATGTTAATCATATCTTTTCTTCCTCTGCTTAACTTACCGCATCTTTTCTCTCATTTGTCTATTATGATCTACCTGTGCCTTCCCTTTATTCTAAGTCTCTCCTTCCTTACCCTCACCTCACTTCCCTATACTGTTACCCTTTCCCTCCATTCTTTCCTTCCTCTGCCTAACTTACCGCATCTTTTCTCTCATTTGTCTATTATGATGCAGCTATCCCTTCCCTTTATTCTAAGTCTCTCCTTCCTTACCCTCACCTTGACCCCACTTCCCTATATTGTTACTCTTTCCCTCCGTTCTTTCCTTCCTCTGCCTAACTTCTCTCCTTTCCTGCTTCGTCCCTTTTCTTCGGGCCTAACCTTCCTTTCCTCTCTCTCCCGCCTGGCTTAGATGGTTAATCACGTAATGTCGGGGTAGGATTACAGGTTCCCAAGGGATAATCATGTCTTCTCTCTACTGTATTTCCTTTTTCTTACGACTTACACTGTTCTTCTCGACGGTGGAGTATTAAGTCGCCTCTGGAACTAAACTCGGTTGTTACATATTGGTGAGATGTCTGTTATAGAAGCATTTTGTGAGAATTGTTAAGTTGGTATTCTCAAATGCTTCCATCTCTCACATCAGCTATTTCCATTTAGGTTCTTGGTACAGAGGAATGGTCAAACTACCACCACCAGAGCTCCTACGAAAATCATGTCAAATATATGTACTTAAGCGCCGAAATGTTTAAGAATATGGCCCTTTATTTTCTCTTTATAATTTTCCTGGCTCCCTCTTCGTTTAATAAAGACCACAACTGTATCACGTTCACCTCGCTCCACCCTTCAACCCCCTCCCCATCCGTTACGCCCTCACACATTGCCTCAAGCTCTCCTTCTCCTCTTTCCTCAGTCATGTGGCGTAGGTGGTAGCGTACTGGGCCCACATTCACCGCGTGATGGACGACGCGGGTTCGAATCCCCACGCTACCACTCGGATTTTTCAGTCACCGCCGAGTGGCTTAAAACTACCCACATGCTGTCCTGAAGACCACCCATCAACCCGGACTCTAGAGGAAGCCGTCCAAGCGAATCAAGAACGAGTTCCGGGGGGCAGCATGAGCCAATGCAAGATGGCGCCACTATAAACACTCGCCTGCGCCAGAACGGGCTGGGCCGACCATCAGGCCCCACCTGGAAGAAGCCTTGGGCCGACCATCAGGCCCCACCGGGAAGATGCCTACCGGCGCAATAGGCAATCAACGTAAAAAAAAAAAAAATGTAATTAGGGTGAGGTCTTGGAGGTCGGTGACTCAACGGTTGCTAGTTAATCGCCACTCATGTCCTCACCATAAGAAAAGACTGAGCGAGTGACAAAACTTGGTGTATACGAGACAGATGAAGGATTTTCTTACCTCTATCTTGTTATATGATACTAGAGATGAATGGCCCTACAGGTTTAAAGAAGGAAGTCACCCAGATCCTCACCGTAAAGAGGTACTGAAGGAGATTAACATGAGCTGGTACAGACAAGGAAGATGAAGGAGTTCCTGATATAGAAAGAAAGAAGTCACCCGGATCCACATCATAAAGATGTATTGAAGGAAATAAACATGAGCTGGTACAGACAAGGAAGATGAAGGAGTTCCTGGTATTGAAAGAAAGAAGCGACCCGGATCCACATCACAGAGAATTATTGGAAGAGAGAGGAACAAGAGCAGATGTAGACAAGAGAGATTATGGATTTCCTGGCATCTCCTCAGTTATAAGATTCAGCAAAAAAGAAAAACCGAGTAAATCCTCTTCACAGAATAATATTGGAGTGACACGAATTGGTATATACGACTTTATACATTGTTTCCAGTTTTCTTTTACTCTGTTATTAAATCTAGGAGACTCAGGACTGCACGAAACAAAAACAAATAAAAAAATGAGCCAACCAAACCATAATCTATATCTTAAACTTAATGATTATACTGAAAGAGGAACAAAAAAATGGAATAAGCAAAGCAAAAAATGTAAAGAATTTTCTCTTCTCTTAAAAGTTGAAATTAGGAACTGCACGATTAAAGGCGAGAGAGAGACGCTAATTTAGAAGACCTTGAATAGTAGTAGTAGTTGTAGTTGTAGTAGTAGTAGTAGTAGTAGTAGGAGGAGGAGGAGTAGGGGTAGTAGAAGAAGAAAAGAAAAATTATTATGAAGAGAAAGAAGAAAAAGAAAAGGAGAAGAAGGAAAAGAGGAAAGAGAAAAAGAAAAAGAAAAAGAAAATCAAAGAGAAGAGCAAAGGGAAAATGAAGGAGAAAAGGAACGGAAAAATGAAGGAGAAAATGAAGAAAAGGAGACGAAAAGCCAAGCCAAAAAAGCCTAAAACAACCACTAAGTTAATATCTACAACACGTCCAAGAAACTCCCAACCGCGTACTTTTATAAAACCAAATCGTTACTGCACATCTACACGAGGTACCAGACAACCTTACCCTATTACATCCCTTCCGCCTTCGCCCTTTCAACTCCTTCCCTTTCAGACCAAATCATTACTGCTCGTACTTCCATTTGGGGTGTCGACGGGGCGGAGGTGCAGTTAATGTAGTCTGCCCTTGGGGAGACGAAAAGAAATACTAACAGGAGTTCCCCAGTGCTGATTAATTTATTCATTCCCTCTTCCCATTTCACGGCGTCCCTCCTTTCAATGATTTTTTTTTCCTGTATAGGTTAGGAGGAAAATTTTATTGGGAGAGGTAGATTAAAGAGCTGATTTTTTTTTATGCGTTTACTATTCACATAAAGTACTTACATTTCCTTTTAGTTTTCTTATGGTTCTTCCTTCCATATGTTTTCTAATTTGTAAGGAAAATGGGATAATTAAGACCCGTTTTGTATTCATTTTCAAATCACATGCGGTATATAGCTATTTAATTGTCTTTTTCTTTTTGTTTCCTTTTTCCATATATTTTTGTTATAATTTGTAAGGGGAAGGGTAAACTAAAGACCTATTCATTATACACTTTTCAAATTACATACGGTACTTTTATTAATTTTTTCATATGTTCTAATGTTTTTTCTTCTTTTCATATGTTTCCTTTTTTTAATTTATAAGGGGGAAAGGTATATTAGAGAACAGTTTTTTTATGCATCTTCAAATCACATTCGATACTTTGTTTTCCTTTTTTTTTTATTTGTTCTAATGTTTTTTTTCCTTCTTTTCATATGTTTCCTTTTTTTTAAGGGGGGAAAGGTATATTAGAGGAACGTTTTTTAATGCGTCTTTCGTCCACATACCGTACATTGTTTTCCTTTTTTTTTATTTGTTCTAATGTGTTTTTCCTTTTCATATGTTTCCTTTTTTTTAAGGGGGGAAAGGTATATTAGAGGAACGTTTTTTAATGCATCTTTCATCCACATACCGTACATTGTTTTCCTCTTTTTTTATTTGTTCTAATGTGTTTTTCCTTCTTTTCATATGTTTCCTTTTTTTATAATTTTTAAGGGGGGAAAGGTATATTAGAGGAACGTGTTTTAATGCATCTTTCGTCCACATACCGTACTTTGTTTTCCTCTTTTTATTTGACCTAATGTTTTTTCCTTCTCATGTTTCCTTTTTTTTTTTTTAAGGGGGGAAAGGTATATTAGAGAAACGTTTTTTATGCATCTTTCACTCACATGCGGTACTTTGTTTTCCTTTTTTTATAGTGTTTTCTTTTTATTTCCATACATTTAATTTTTCATCTTGTTTAAAGGAGGAAGGTATATAAGAGAACAGGTTTTTTATGCATCTTCAAATCACATTCGGTACTGTAATTTCCTTTTTTTTTATATTTGTTCTAATGTTCTTCTTTCTTTCCATATATTTTCTTTATAATTTGTATGTGGAAAGGTTTAATAAAGAGCCTATTTTCCATGCACCCTCAAGTTACATAAGGAACTTAATATATATTTTTTCCCTATGCTTCTCCTTTCCATATGTTTCTTATTTTTATATTTAAGAGGAAAGGTATAAGATTAAGAGCCATTTTTTTTATGCACCTTCAAATTACATGCTACTTTCTCCTCCATATTTCCTTCCTTGTTTCTTCTTTCTAATTACTTCTTTTATATTTTTTTTAAGGTGAAAGATTAATTAAAGATCCGTTTTTTCTATATACATCATCAAATCACACGCAACTTTCACTTCTTTTTTGTTCCTTCTTTTTTTTTCTTCTTTCTATATATTTATTTAAAGGGAAAGGTATATTTAAGACCCATTTTTTTAATTAACCTTCAAATCACGCGTTCGTACCGTATTCCAATCTATTTTTATGCATCATTTTTCAATTTTTCATCTTTTAATTTTCAGAATATTAATCACTAGGAGTCCGCTAATCTTCCCTGACCTTATTTTCTTCACCTGTACTACTCTGGGATTTTTATTTTATTTATTTACAGCGATTTTTCTTTTTCTTTTCTCCTTGATTATTTTTTATATTTCTTTTCATCAGCTCCTTAATTGTCTCGTGCTTTGTTTTATCTTTTCCAGCTTTCTTTCTCTGATTTCCAGTTCCTTTAGTAATTCTTTTATATTGCTGTCATTTTTTTTAGGATCTTTCTCTCTTTATATCAATCTTTATCTTCTCTTTCGCTGTCTCACGCATTCCCTCATTCCTTTTCCATACTCTCATCTTTTTGTAATTATTTTCGCTGTAAATCAACCTTTTATTATGATTTTTTTTACCCTTCAACCCTTTCGTTATATTTTCCTTTTCGTATCCCACATTTTCCATCACTTTTCTCCCTTTAGGTATTTTGATATATTATTTTGCTCTATCATTTTTTTCATATTTGTTTGACCTTCATTCTCATTATCATACTGTTTCTTTTCCTATCTTTCTTTTGCTGTCATTTTTTAATCTTTTTTAGTTACTTTACCTGATTCTTCCCCTCACTTCATTATCTCATTATTCGTTATTATTCATTATTCACTCCTCTCCCTTCCTTCATATCATTTTCTCTTCATCTATCTAACTTTTTTCCAGTTATTTTGATATTCTGTTTTGCTCTCTTCAACTCTTTAACTGATTTTTTCCCTCATTTTATTATTTCATTATTAATTATTATCGTTCATTATTCTCCTTTCATTAATCATATTTTTTCTTCCCCATCTAAGTTTTTTTCCCACATTATCTTCCTTCCGGGTCTTCGTATTAGACGGAGGATCATTTTCTCATTTAGATTCGCTTTCTTCCAATTTCCTCGCGAGCTCACCCAAATCTTGACCTAATCTTTCTTTTCTTTTAAGAATTCCATCACTTAATTTTTTTATTGCGCCCAGTTATGTCTTTACCCTTATCTCGTTTTCTCCCATTCTTTCTTTTTATTCATATCTCTCAGCTCTTCCATATTTTGCGCCTCCTTTTAATCTTTTGTTTCTCTTATATGATTCGTCACTAACTTTCTTTCCTATTGCTCCCTGTTCTGTGTTCACTTATTCTCGTTTTCTTCCATTGTGTCTTTTAATTCATATCTTTCAGCTCTTCCATATCTTACGTGCCTTCTTCTACTTCCCTAATCTTCCTCCCTATCTACCTATATCTTTCCTTGCTCTCCTTTCTCGTTATTCATATTTCCTACCTTTCCTACCTTTCTCTCCTCCTAACCTCTGTTCCTCCGCTCTTAACTCTTCTCTTTTCTTTCTTTCCTATATCCCTTTCTTTCTTCTGTCTAGCTCCCATGTAATTTTTTTTTCGTTACCATGGAATGAAAAAAAAATAGAAATATGTAGCGAGTAAGGTTACAATTTCTGTCTAATTACTTTTTTTTATCTCCTCCTGTTTATGTGTCCTTTTTTGTGCCTTTCCGTCTATCTGTCTGTCCGTTTGTCTTTCTTTCCCATTCTCTGCTTATCAATGTTTGTGTTTTCTGTGTATGTTTGTCTGTATGTGTGTATATGTTTGTTCATCTGCCTGCTTGTCATTCTATCGTATCTCTCTCTCTCTCTCTCTCTCTCTCTCTCTCTCTCTCTCTCTCTCTCTCTCTCTCTCTCTCTCTCTCTCTCTCTCTCTCTCTCTCTCTCTCTCTCTCAATCAATATATCTATCTATTTTATCTACCTCCCTATACTTATTTATCTGTATCTTCACATTTATTTATCTATCTATCTTTCCATCTCTATCTCTGTCTATCTCTATCTGTCTATTTATATGCCTGTCTATCTTTCTATCTCTCTATCTATCTCTGCGACATCGATAACTCTCCACTTTCTCCGTCCCTCCGAACTTTCGACAATGGCCACTCTCTTCCAAGTAATGAGCTCCCTTCCTCTACCTTCCTCGATACTTGCCTCCCTTCCTCCCTCTCTCCCTCCTTCCTTACCTATCTTTATCTCCCTCCTACCAAGCTCCTTCTCTACCTGTTACTTTCTTCCTTTCTCCCTTCCTTCCTTCCTTCCTTCCACTCCTTTCCTTACCTGCATATCTCTTTTCCTTTCTACCTCCTTCACTTACATTCCTCCTCCTCCGTCTATCTCTTTCCTTGCCATTCTTTCTCTTTATTCATATCTTTCGGCTCTTCCATTTTAAGTACCTCCTTCTCTATGTCTTTTCCTTCTTCCCTACCTTCTTTCCTCCATACCTCTGTTCCTTCCTCCCTTATCTTCCTTCCTTCCTTCCTTACTGCACTCCCTACTTGCCTACCTTCCTCTAAATCTTCTTTCCCCCACGAAGATCTCCAGAAACTCCTCCTACTTTTGTTCCTGCATTTTCTACCTCCAAATATTTATTCACTCCTGCCTCATCCCAAACCTTCATATCTTCATCTTTCTTTCCATAATCTCTCCCTATTTTCCTCTCTTCCTCATTTTCTCTATATCTTTCTGTCTGCCTGGTTTTTTTTTCCATCTCTCATATCTTACTTCTTACCTGCCTCTCTTTCTCCCTTTCTTTCTTCCTGTTTGCCTACCTCATCTTCCCAAAGCCTTCCTATCATCTCCCCTTCCCTTCCTTACCTACCTTCCTGCCCCACCTCCACCCCCTCCTCCTTCTTCGTCATTAGTTTCCTTCCCCTCCCCGTTTTTCTCTCTCTCTGCTTCCTTTTCTCTCTGCCTCTTTGTGTACCTCCTCCACTCCACCAAACTTTCCTACCTTGCTACCCTCCTCCTCCTCCTCCTCCTCCTAATCCTCCTCCTTTATACCTTTCCTTCCTCTCCCGTCTTTCTATTTCTCTCTCCGTTTTCTCCCGCTCCGTGTTTTCTTGTCTCTCTTTTGTCGCCTGAAAAATATTCGTCTTTCTCCTCAATATTTGCAGGTTTTCCATCCAATCGTAAATTTCCGTGTTCGCGCTGACACACACACACATACACACACACACACACACACACACACACACACACACACACACACACACGCACACGCGCACACACACGCATTATCCTCAAGAATAAATAAATGGTTGACAGGAAACAAATAATATATCTTTTTAATCGGCTCGGGAGAGATAGAGTTAACGATTAACACACACACACACACACACACACACACACACACACACACACACACACACACACACACACACACACACACACACACACACACACACACACACACACACACACACACACACACACACAAACACACACCAGGGAATGCTTGGTTATTTGTTTTAGGGCAGCTTCCACTTAGCGTTTTTTTTTTTTTTTTTTTTTTTTTTCGTGAGCCTGTGAGAGAGAGAGAGAGAGCAATAGTGGTATTCATGTCCCGTGCAACACCGGATTGTGTGTGTGTGTGTGTGTGTGTGTGTGTGTGTGTGTGTGTGTGTGTGTGTGTGTGTGTGTGTGTGTTATATAAAAGAAAATATCGGGGTTAAAGTATTTACGTGCGGTGATATATTTCGGTTGTATTGGCAATGCTCTCTCTCTCTCTCTCTCTCTCTCTCTCTCTCTCTCTCTCTCTCTCTCTCTCTCTCTCTCTCTCTCTCTCTCTCTCTCTCTCTCTCTCTCTCTATCTATCTATCTATCTATCTATCTATCTCTCTATCTATCTATATCTATGTACCTCCCTATATTTTTTTTCTATCTGTGCACACTATGTTTACTCTATATATTTTAACATACACACACACACACACACACACACACACACACACACACACACTCTGACCAGCATAAACAGACAAACAGACCAACTAACAACACACACACACACACACACACCCTCAGCCTGATCGATACGGGAAGTCTTCAGGTATCCTCTCCTCATTTCTTCGGTAATACTGTCCCGAGTTATAATTATCCGTCTCTTCTTTTCCTCCCTCTCTTCCTTTCCTCCTTTTTTTTTCCCCTCCAGAGCTATTTTTTCTTCGTCATTTTTCGTTTACAATCTTTTTTTCGTTTCTTTTTTTTCCTTATTAAGTGTCCTTTCTTTTTCCTACTTCATATTTTCCTTTTATTTCTTATCAGCTTTTGCCGCACTCCTGTTAACCTTCTTTTTCATCCTAATTTCTTTGTCATTGCTTTCTTTCCTCCTTCCTTCTTTCCTTTCTCCCTTCGTTGCAGAGCTCTTTTTTTTTAATCGTTTTTTTCCATTATTTCTGACTTGTACTGACCTTGCTATTCTTATTTTCCTATGTCGTTGTCATTATTTTCATTCATTTCTTCCTTTCTTCTTTTTTCCTCTTTCTTCTTTCCTTTCTTCCTTCCTTGCAGAGTTCTTTTTTTTAATCGTTTTTTTTTCCATTATTTCTGATCTGTACTGACCTTGCTATTCTTATTTTCCTATGTCCTTGTCATTATTTTCATTCATTTCTTCCTTTCTTCCTTCTTTTCCTCCTTCCTTCTTTCCTTTCTCCCTTCGTTGCAGAGTTCTTTTTTTTAATCGTTTTTTTTTTCCATTATTTCTGATCTGTACTGACCTTGCTATTCTTATTTTCCTATGTCCTTGTCATTATTTTCATTCATTTCTTCCTTTCTTCTTTTTTTCCTCTTTCTTCTTCCCTTTCTTCCTTCCTTGCAGAGTTCTTTTTTTACTCGTTTTTCCATTATTTCTGACTTGTACTGACCTTGCTTTTCTTATTTTCTTATGTCCTTGTCATTATTTTCATTCATTTCTTCCTTTCTTCCTTCTTTTCCTCCTTCCTTCTTCCCTTTCTCCCTTCCTTGCAGAGTTCTTTTTTTAATCGGTTTTTTTTTCATTATTTCTGATCTGTACTGACCTTGCTATTCTTATTTTCCTATGTCCTTGTCATTATTTTCATTCATTTCTTCCTTTCTTCTTTTTTTCCTCTTCTTTCCTTTTTCCTTCCTTGCAGAGTTCTTTTTTTTAATCGCTTTTTTTCCGTTATTTCTGCCCTGTACTGACCTTGCTTTTCTTATTTTCCTATGTCCTTGTCATTATTTTCATTCATTTCTTCCTTTCTTCTTTTTTTCCTCTTTCTTCTTTCCTTTCTTCCTTCCTTGCAGAGTTCTTTTTTTTTAATCGTTTTTTTTCCATTATTTCTGCCTTGTACTGCCTTGCTATTCTTATTTTCCTATGTCCTTGTCATTATTTTCATTCCTTTCTTCCTTTCTTCCTTCTTTTCCTCCTTCCTTCTTCCCTTTCTCCCTTCCTTGCAGAGCTATTTTTTTACTTTTTTTTAATTATTTCTTACCTCTACTGATCTTACTTTTCTTTATTTTCTTTTTTTCTTATTTCTTTGTCATTCTTTTCATTATTTTCTTCCTTTTTTCCCTCCTTCCAGAGTTCGTTTTCCTACTCCATTTTCAATTTATTTTTTGCCTTCGCTCATCTTACTTTCGTTTACTTTCTTCTTTTTCTTCCTTTGTTATTCTTCTTTTTTTCCTTTCTTTTCTCCTTGAACTTTTTTCCCCACTCCCTTTTTCGCTTTCCTTACAGCTGTTTCCTCTCTTTTTTTTCCTCCTTTCCTTTTCATTTTTTTACTGTCTTAATTACTGTATTGATAATTGATTTTTGGCGTCTTTCTTTCATGTATATTAATTTACTGAGTCTCTCCCTTCTACTTCAGTAATGACATGTATCTAAAACACTTAACAGGTCTTGAGTTATTCCTTCAACACCTCCCCCTCAGACCTTTCTTTTGCAACTAATAATAAATAGAAATTCCTGGCACACTTAGTTGATTCTCTGATTCTTTCTTCCGTATATTTCCTTTCTTATACTCTTTTTCTTCTTTTTCGTTTTTGCTCTCGTCTTTCCGCGAAAACTCGTCGTCACTTTCTCTGCTCTTCCTGGTAATCTCTTCTCCTTTTCCTACCCATGTTATCTTATCTCCTTTCCTTTTTCCCTTCTCTCTTCCTTCCTTCTCTTCTTTTTCTATTATGTATTTCCTTTTATTCCTTACGGTATTTCTGTTTTGTCTCATTCCTTGTTATTTCTTCCTTCCTTCTTATCTTCCTTCCTTTCTTTTGATTCTTCCAGAGTTATTTTTCCGAGTCTTCTATATCTTTTTGTTTTATATTTCTCCATTCGCTTTTATCTCTCCTTGCTCACCCGTATCATTTTCCTTCCTCTTATCGTTTTTCTCTTTCTCTCAGTCTTTTATCTTATTTTCGTTTCTATTGGACATGTTTTCGACTTCTCCTTCTTCTCTCTCCTCTTATCTTTTCCACGACTCTTTCTCCTTGCCAATCACTTCTCATCTCTCAATTTTTTTTGTTTTGATTTCTTTCTGCTTTAGTCTTTCCTTCTCTGTCGATTCCTGATATCTTTCTCGCTTATGTTTTATCTTTTTCATTTTTTCCCTCATTGTTTTCTCTCTCCTTCCTCATCTCCTTTAGTCTTCTGTGTTTATCTCACCTGCAGTCGTCTTTTTTTTTTTTTGTATATATCTCGTGCAGTGATTTGTTATTATTTTCTTATTGTTTTCTTTTATCCTACAAGATTTCTCTGATCTCTTTCTTGTGTCAGAGGCAAAATCCCGTCTTATCCTTTCCTTCAGCGGCAATTTCCGTTTCCTTCTTTATTTTTCTTTAGTATTCCTCCCTTTTTTTCAGATTTTGTATTCTTTTTTATGATATGTAACATCTAGCGTTGGCAAAGACTCAGACTCTCTTTAAACACTGTAAACACTTTATTATGTTTGTCCAATACAATTATTATTGATTTTAATGGTATCTGAGTACCTAAATTAAAAGAAATTGAGAAGTTAAGAATATAAAACCAATGAGAAACACTTAATCCAATGGAAGAGAAAGAAAGCACTTGACCAATGTGGAATGATTAGAGATAAAAGGTGTACTATAAAAAAAAATAATAGGAATCATACAGTGAGTAGCTATAATAATAATGACTACATGAGGTCATAGTTATCTATGAGTGTGTAAATAAAAACACACTCAAACTGAAGTATAATCATATATAAACACTAAATACTATGAGTACTAGAAAAAAAATATTTAATACATATCAAATAAAATAGTTGAAGGTATAAAAAGCATAAAGGATATATTAATAACACTACAGAATGACAATAATAAGTTATAACAAATGATAATAATTTTAATATTCTTCATTGTACTATTTTCACAACCTCTATATTTTTTTTACTGCGATAAGACTGGTACATTATTAATTGAGTTAGAATATGACTAATAGGAGTTTAACATATGATTCTTAAATTTTTCTTTGAAGCAAGGTAGACTCTTTGACTGTTTAATACCACATGGTACATTATTCCAAAGCCTAGGTCCTAAGTACATGACAGAGTGTTTGAATAGTGTTAACTTGGGTCTGGGTATGTAGAGTGAATGTTGGTGTCGAGTTTGGTAATTGTGAATGGGTAGTGTGTTGTGGTTATTTTAGTTTATTGTTTTGTACATGAATGATGCAACATTAAGTTTTGATAAATCAGTAAGGTTCAATATATTTAGTTTTTGAATAAAGGTTGAGTATGTTCATTGAAATCACTGTTGGTTATTATTCTGATAACTTTCTTGTGAAGTACATTAGCTTGAGACAGATGACAAGGGTAGGCTTGAGACCAGATAGGATTACAATAGGTAAGATGAGGGTATATGTGGGCATAGTACAGACATTTAAGAATTCTACTTTGAGCAAAATGTTTTACCTTGAGAAGGAGGGGAATGATTCTAGATCAGTGGCTCTCAACCTTTTTTGCCCCATGCACCCCTTTTGCCATACGTCAGAATGTCATTCCCCGCTTACCAAGATTGCCTGTCTCAAAAGGTGCGTTCCAAATAATATGCATATATTAATACTGAAAATCCTAGACTTTCTCCATATTAGTATAATATATACATTTATATGAATTATTTCTATAGTGGAGTTTTACAAATTTAAGAGCAATTGAAAATGTTGATGGATTTTAAAGCTTGAATAAATGTAAAGTAGTTTTTTTTAAATATTCATAATTCATTACTAAACAGACCAAACCGAAGCATACTGCACTAAAAAAACAAAAAATAAAAAAGATGCCAGGGTATTGTAATTCAATAAACAAAAATAGAATGCCAGGTTATTGTAATTCAATAAACAAAAACAGAATGCCAGGGTATTGTAATTCAATAAACTAAAACAGAGTGCCAGGGTATTGTAATTCAATAAACAAAAACAGAGTGCCAGGGTATTGTAATTCAATAAACTAAAACAGAGTGCCAGGGTATTGTAATTCAATAAACAAAAACAGAGTGCCAGGGTATTGTAATTCAATAAACAAAAAGTTCAATAGAATACCAGGATAGTGTAGATAAATAATCCATTTTATACAGATAAAGATTACAGTTAATGAGAAACCTGTGATTGTTTTTTCTTCGCCAATTCTGGGATATGCGGAGGAGTGCTTGAAAGGGCACAACGCATGTCATTTTCAACCTCTAATCTATTACGTTGCCTCGTTTTTATTTGCAACAGAGTTAAAAAGCATGACTCACAAAGATATCTCGACACAAATGGAAGCAATACATGGATAGCTCTTTCTGCCACTTTTAGGTGGGAATCGCACGTCAAGGGCCAAAATTCTGTGACTGATGTCTCATTGAACATATTATCTCTTGCTCCCGAATCAGTTTTCAGCTCCAGAAATTCATCTTGACAATCATCTGGAACTTTTTCAACTGACAATTTCAACGAATTTCGCACAAAATCCAACTCATCATCACTGAGGTCAAGAAAATATCAGCTGAATTCATTTTCCAGTGCTGCCAAATGCTGCATAATTTATATTTTTGCAAATTGTGGAAGAACTTGATCTTCACCGCCATCAACAAAAACGGGTGACATTTTCCGTCTTTCGTAATAGAGTTTCCTTTCACGGCTCTCCTCTTTTTCTTCGTCCTTCCTACGATAGCTCTTTCTGGTCTTCTCCTCTTAACCAGCACCTTCTTGCATCATTCCCTTCTCAGTAACAAAGTTTGAGTCATCGGCGTGGCAGGGTTAGGGCTTCTGTTGGTCTGCCTCCACCGCACGTGTAGACTATTAGTTCTTCTATTGTAATGCTTCCTTCCTCCCTGGCAACATGGACGAGAGGGGAAGTTAGGATTGTATGTTAGATCGTTGGCGAGAGTGTTTATTGGTATCGAGTGAAGAAAACTGAAAACTGAGCCTGTGATCGGGATGGAAAATGAGGAAAAGATAGAAAAGAAAGAGAAATAGGATGAAAAGCTGATACAAGGGACCGTTCTGACCTGCATGGCATTTCTTTCTCACATTATCTTCCATGTTTTCTCTTATGGGTGTCCGCTGTTCCTTTCTATAGTATTTCAACGTCTCTATGTCAGTGCAAGTGCCAGGGCTAGATCGTTAAGAGTTTCATGACTTGCTATGCTTATAAAAACGAAAAACTTGCCACCTCTCACCTATACAGCGTTTCTTTCTTGCATTATCTTTCACGCTTTTTCTTATATTGATGTCTGATGTTCCTTTCTATGGCCTTCACCCGCGCTTCCCGCCTTCCTGCCAGTATCCAAGAGTCTTACCCCGCCTGTCATCTTGAATTTCCCTCACCTACATGACAATTCTTCCTCATATTATCTTGCATGCTCTTACTTATTGGTGTCTGATGTTCCTTTCTATAGCCTTTTCCCGCGCTTCCCGTCCTATTGCCAGTATCCAAGAGTCTTACCCCGCCTGTCAACTTGAATTTCTCTCACCTACATGACAACCCTTTCTCATATTATCTTGCAAGCTCTTACTTATTGGTGTCTGATGTTCCTTTTTATAGCCTTTTCCCGCGCTTCCCGTCCTGTTGCCAGTATCCAAGAGTCTTACCCCGCCTGTCAACCAGAATTTCTCTCACCTACATGACAACCCTTTCTCATATTATCTTGCATGCTCTTACTTATATTGATGTCTGATGTTCTTTGCTATAACCTTTTGCCTCGCTTCTCGCCTTCCTCTCAGCGCCAAAAAATGTCACCACGCCTATCAACCTGAATTTCCCATATGGCAGTCTCGTGATGGACACCTCCCCGCCCTGGGACACTCCCCGTTTCATTGGTAACCATTTTGACCTCATTTTCATTGCGACCGGCTCGATAATTTCTCTTTTTTCGTTGTTCTTTTTTTCCCCTCTGTGCTGCCCCGTCGCTTCGCTTTTGTCTGTCCCAAAAATACGAGTGGGCACTTATCATTATTAGCGCTCTCTCTTTTTCGTTTCCTCTGCTCTCTCTCTCTCTCTCTCTCTCTCTCTCTCTCTCTCTCTCTCTCTCTCTCTCTCTCTCTCTCTCTCTCTCTCTCTCTCTCTCTCTCTCTCTCTATCTCTCTCTCTCTCTCTCTCTCTCTCTCTCTCTCTCTCTCTCTCTCTCTCTCTCTCTCTCTCTCTCTCTCTCTCTCTCTCTCTCTCTCTCTCTCGCTATCCATCAATTAATCAGTCTATCTATCTTCCAAACTGTATCTATCTATTTATTTGTCTATGTCTATCTGTTTATCTATTTATCTTTCTGTGAGTGTGTATGTCGTTTTCATTTATCTCTCATTCCTTGATTCAGTTTTTTTCTCCTCCTTCGTCGATGTTCTTCGTAATTTAGTTTTTTTATTCTTTCGTTCATCTCATTTCGTTGCTGCTGCTTTGATTTGCTGTCACTCCCATGTTTAGCTTTGTTTTGTTTTGCATCTTTTAAACTCGAACCTTATTTTTCGTACCTTTGTTTTCTTCACTTTATCTCATTTTCATTGTTTCGTTCTGTGTTGGGAAAATGTTAATTACCTCTGCTATCTTTTTTTTTACCTTCTCTCTATTTTTCGTTCAGCTGACACTGTTTCGCTTCATGTACGTCCATTTTTAGTTTGATTTTCCTCTTTTATAAATTCATCTCATTTCCTCCACCGTTGCGATCTCTGTTGATTCAAAGTTACCTCCTCTTTCATCCTCTCGACAGTTTTCTTTCTCTCCCTCTGCCACCCCAAGACGCCTTCCCTTTTCCTCTTCCAGAAACGGAATGCGCCATCTTTCTCCCCGTTATATTTTTAAGCCCGCCACAAAGTCGTCATTATTAGTTCTCAAAGTTTCGAAGACTATCAGCAAGACCTTGTGTTGTGGCGCTCCAGGGACGACTGACGCAGAGGCAGACGCAGACACAGACGCAGAAAAAGACCTTGGACAGACCTGCCAGAGAGTTTATGCCGCACGAAGTCGAAGAAAGGGCTTATAATGCGATCTCTACTGACACACAAACAGACCCTAGACAAAGCTACACCCCTCCAGTCCTCATCGCACACAACACACTAAACAATCTTGATAATCACATCGTTATTAGAAAGTTACAAGAGTTAAGTCAGCCTACACAGAGAGTCTGATAACTAATTTTGTTGCCTCGTATCTTCCCATCCCCGTTCATATATACGAAGAAATGAAAACCCTCGCTTGATAGGCGCTACGTAAAAGTCTACGGTGTATTGTATTCATGCTTCGTTATCTTTTATACATTCTTACAATCCAAACTAATGATGTGTAGATAGATAGATACAATCGATACATAGATAGATAGATAGATAGAAAGAATATAAGCTGTGGAAATGAATATATGTATAGGCGAAATGATGTATAAGAATGGAGAGAGAGAGAGAGAGAGAGAGAGAAAAAAAAAATAGGAGGGTAGGTAGGAATGTAAGACTGACGTGACCTTCTTCTGCGGTACCTGCCTAAGCCTCCTCCAGGTAGAGAGAGAGAGAGAGAAAGAGTAATACTGATACATATAAATAATAATAATAACAATAATAATAATAATAATTGATACCACACCACACAATACACCATTAGCCCGGCCGTTGCGTCGTCTGCTCTGTTGTGCTACACGTCAATTAAAATAAACAGCTTTTAATACCTTTGGATGCGTAGAGCTAATTGGTATTCAGTTAATTACGCCGCGATGATCGATTACGTGATCTTCCGTTCTCATATACTTAACCTCGGCGCCGACACACTTTTGAACTCATTAGGGATTGTTTTTGTTTCTCCTTTTTCTTATTTTTTCTCCTTACTTTACCGTCACTATGCCTTGTATTTTGCCTATTCATATAAGCGCATCAAGGTGACTTTATTTGGGTTTTTAAAATTTTCTTCTTTATTCTTCCTAGATGATCTTACAATAATCTCAATACTACTACTACTACTAATACTAATACTAATACTACTACTAATAATAATAGTAATACAAGTGCTCGGGTACTATTCAAAGGAGACGTTAGGTTACTATATTGTAGGAGCAAGATAACTCCCTAAGAGGATGTATATTTCTATTTACTAGTGTTATGTTACTAGTGTTATGTTACTCGCTTAGTGGAACCAGGTGGAAACTGGGCTATATTAATTATTGAAGGCGCTAGGTTACTATTTTAATTGAATGTGATTACTGTAAGGGAAGTTCTGAGTCACTATTTAGATAAGATTTCGTTATTTTTATTGGTTTTCCTTTAATAGTTAATGACCAGAGCAGAACAGCTATACCATTATTTTTCGTCCCGGCTAAGAAAGGGGATTTTAAGCCGATATTTTCTTATGATGCTATACTTGCTGTCCCCGTGCGTCATGTCCTCAGGCTTTAGGCGAGGCTTTGCGTGTGTTTCGGACCCTCGGCGTTGTGTTCATGATTATGGAAAACATGTAAACAGCGGCGGTGATTACAGTGTTTCATTTGGCAAACATAATCAGCTGCGTTGCCGTCATCACTCAGTTGTATGAGCCACCAACCACTGCTTTTACACGAAATTGCCACTCCATATCACTGCCACTATATGCACTTCCACTACCACTACTAAACACTGCCTCTACACACGACTACCACTACTTAACACTGCCACCACACACGACTACTTCTACACATCACTACCACTACTACTCTTGGTATTATTACTACTACTACTACTTCTACATGCCACGTCACTACAACTACACACGACTACTACTACTACTAGTTTCCACTAATGCCAATACCAATGCCAATACCCGCCACATCAGGTCATTAATCGGCATCAGTTAATGAAGCTAATTTTCTATGTTGATTAGTCATTCTCCACCCACGGCTCTCTCTCTCTCTCTCTCTCTCTCTCTCTCTCTCTCTCTCTCTCTCTCTCTCTCTCTCTCTCTCTCTCTCTCTCTCTCTCTCTCTCTCTCTCTCTCTCTCTCTCTCTCTCTCTCTCTCTCTCTCTCTCTCGCTGTTTCCGAATTCCCGTCTCCTATATTTTCATCGTTTTTTTTCACTTTTTTTTCCATTTTTCATTTTCTCGGCGTCTGTCAATTATCGGACATCCATTCGTTAACTAGTATGGCTTTCCCCTCTCCCTCGTTCCTCTCCCTCCTCCTCCCTTCATCGCCAAACCTCTCAGTTCCCCTCCCGCTTCCCCCAGGCCCTCAATCCCCTCAATCCTCTGTCCTTCCCCTCCTCACTCAAGCATCTCTCCCCTTTCACCCAAGCCTATGCAACCCCCCACATCCGTTCCCTTCCCTGCAGCCGAAGAGCCCCTATCAAACCGTTCTGTCTCATTCTTCAGCTTCTCAATCTTTCCCCTTCCTTCCCCTTCCCTCTCTTCCTCCGTCCCTCACAGCCCCGACGATCCACTCCTTCTCTACTCCCTCGAGCATAGAGTCTTCCTGCTCACTCTTGCTACATTATTCACTACCAACCTACACATGTACTCCAGTTTTACAGTATTTTTTATTTTTTTAGTTCATGGTCTTGTTTTTCTTCATACTGTCTCCTGTATTTTTTTTCTCGTTTTTCTTTATTATTTTCACTTTATTTTTCCTTTTCCGGTTTTTCTTTTTTTGTATTATCAACGTTTTTTTTTCTTTTATTTACTTTTTTATTCTTATTTTTTACTTCTCTTTTTCTTTTCGTCTCCTCTTTTGTCTTCTTTCTTCTGTTTTCCTATATTTTTCTTTCTTATTATTTTCTCCCCTTATTTATTTTTCCTTTTCTCTTTTTTCTACTTTCATTTTTTTTCTTATTTACTTCTCCTTTTATTCTTATATTTTATCTACTTTTCTCTCTTCGTCTTCTACTTTGTCTTCCTTCTTTGTTTTCTATTTTTCCTACTAAATTTCTCCTTATTTTTCCTTTTCTTTTTATTTCTTCTTTCATATAATAGTTCTTTTTTTTCTTTTATTTACTTATGTTATTGTCATTTCTTCTTATTTTCTCTCTTCGTCTTTCTTATCTTCTTTATTTTCTTTCCTGTAAACTGATATGCTCGATTTGGTGTGTTTTTCTATATCTCTTTTGACTTCTCTTTATCTTATTTTTCCTCTGTGTGTGTGTGTGTGTGTGTGTGTGTGTGTGTGTGTGTGTGTGTGTGTGTGTATGTGTTTGTATGTAGTTGTTATTATTATTGTTCTGCTGTGTTCTTGTTTTTTTCTATGTTGTTTCTTGTTTTGCTTTGTTTTGAGCTGCGCGTGACTTTTTTTTCTCTTAATTAAGGGCAAGGGATTGGTGTTTCGTTTATCTCCATTTTGTATTCCTCTTTTTTTTTTTTCCTCCTCACAATCAGGATTTTTATTTTTATCTTTTTTTTTTTAGACGAGGAACTCTTTTTTTTTCACTTTCCCCCAACGTCTTTTTATTCTCTAACTCATTTTTTCCATTTCTTTCGCGTAACCTTTTTTACCACTTTTGTTTCCTTCTTTTTGTGTGTGTGTAATACTTTTTACGTTCCCTGATATTTTTAAGGTTTTTCTTCCCTTTTTTTGCTGGGCGGAACTATTAACAAAACTCTATAGAACGAACGAACATGTACTTTTCACAAATACATCAAGGTCATTAAATCTCTTCCTCTCTAACTTTTATCTTCCACCTCTAAAGCACTAACTCTCAGTAGGATGATAATTTTTTTATGAATTTTTTTTTTTTTTTGACATTTTTTTTTCCTATTTTAAACATTTTTTCACCTGATTTCATTCAAACAAAAAATTTTTTTTCTTCAGTTCTTTGTCCAAGTAGAAAAGTGTTTGTTATTCCATTAAAACTTTACATTTAATTCCACCTCTAAAGCACTAACTCTCTTAACCCTTTCACTTTCACTCCTCTCGCACTGGCAAAACTAATTCCTTATATTTTCCATTCCTCACATACTAACTTACGTAACTCCTTCCTTTCTCACCCAAGTCAACGAAGGTAATCTGTTATGTTGATGACTTGGTTTCACGCTCTCGTTATATACACTTTTCACACCTTCACGCCTTACATCAACGTCTGCCTTTAGATTCAACACACACCATTCACACTGGCACGTCCTCTTTGCCTTCTACTCGCCCAGACTTTTCTAATTATGGGAGCCAGACGGTGGATGGGTGGGTCAAAGGGTGGGTAAGGTTGATGGGTATAGGTAGGTAGGTGGGTCGGTGAGTAGATGGGATTTTTTTTTCATCATCCCACCCGTAACACGACCCATTTTAACAAATAAGCACTCAAAGACCCAACGCACCACAACGGGAGTCATTTCGCATTTAAATTAGGGATATATAATGATGGTCGCGGTCTTCTAAAATTACACACAGCACGGAGGTCTCTGATTACAGACAGCTAGTTTATCATGTTATAATTAAGCATCACACACACACACACACACACACACACACACACACACACACACACACACACACACACACACACACACACACACACTTGCATTTTAACTTGCGATTTGTGGTGTTATATAGGTTTCAGCAACACATCAGCAACGATATGAAAACGACTGCTATACGAATCTCTCACCTCTATTCATAGTTTCAAAGCCTGGACGCTGATTCATACATGTTCCAGTTCAATCCAAAGACTGAAAGGCGATCAGCACAAAACAGCTTGGATCCAGGTGGTGGTGTGCAAAGGGATCACGCGTTTATTGACCTCTGAGGGCTGAAAAAGAGACTGAGCCAGACCGGACGACAGAGATATCGCCTCCTGCTGCGTGTGTCAGCGGGGCTAAGCTCAGGGTATTACGGTGCTCTTGTGGCAAAAAGAACTACTCGAACCCACAGAGCTTCGTGTGGGAGGCGTGTGTGTGTGTGTGTGTGTGTGTGTGTGTGTGTGTGTGTAATAATAATAACAATAATAATATAACAGTTTATTATGGGAAACATTGCAGTCCGAGAGCTGAAGATAAACATAAATTTTGTGGATGAAAAATACCAGAAGAGAATACTATTACTACTACTACTACTACTACTAATAATAATAATAATAATAATAGTAAAAATAATAATAATGGAATAGAATGTGTGTGTGTGTGTGTGTGTGTGTGTGTGTGTGTGTGTGTTTGAAAGAGACAGACAGACAGACGAAGAGCAGCATCAACACGAGTAAGCACATTATTTAACAATCAATACGTATTCACTTTTCGACCACTCCTCTGTACTCTATTCAGGAGCAGTAAGTAGCGGGCTTTTTTTTTTTCATTATTTTCTTTTTTTTTCACGCCCTTAAACTGTCTCCTTTTCTGTATATAAAAAAAAAATCGGATACGAGGAATAAATTAAACGTAGCAAGCTGGTATGGCGATGAACATTGAGTGACTTTTTGCCCGGCAGAGCAAACAGCACCGGCGGGCAAAGCAACAAGTTCTGGGAGGCGCATAAGCATCATATTCTCTTTACTGCCGGGAGAGAGGCGTTGGATTTTCCAGGCAACGATTAAACTTTGCCACGAACTCTCTCTTCTATGAGGCTCCTTTCGCATCCTGCACTCACCTAGTTGGGGGGGATTTCTTTTTATATATTAATACTACGTTACAATTTAACTTTACTACGAACTCTCGTTTTCTCCTTCATTCAGGTTTTCTCATCGTAAACTCGCTTATTTTCTGCGTTTCTTTCATATACATCCAAACTCTACTACTATGAACTTTCCTTTTCCTCATAAACTATTTTCTGCGTTTCTTCTTTCATATACATCACAAACTCTACTACTATGAACATTCTTTTTCTTCATTAATTATTTTCTGTGTCTCGTCTTTCATTTCCATCACACACTCTACTGCTATTAACTCTTTTCCCTCATAAGCTATTTTCTGCGTTTCTTCTTTCATATACTACATCACAAACTCGACTATGAACTCTCCATTCTCTTCTTCCATGAGTCTCCTTTCGCATCCTACGTTCGCCTGGTTCTGGGGATTTCTTTTTATATGCATGACATTTTCACTCTACGAGTAACTCTCATTTTCTTCTTTATTTTGAAGCTCCATTTTTCCATGCAATCTCCTGTTTGTTTTTAGTTTCCCTTTTTTTTATATAGACATTCATTTATTTTCATAATGCCCGTTGTGTTTCGTCTTCCGTCGCCACTTGAGTTAATTTAGAGGCCGTTACGATGATAAAAGACAGTTAAGAAAAAAACATAATGGACGGTTATGGTGTGAAGGACGTTAATAATTCTTGGCCGGACTCAAGAAAAAAACACAAATAAATCTTCGTTATACAGGATTACATTATATATATATTATATATATATATATATATATATATATATATATATATATATATATATATATATATATATATATATATATATATATATATATATATATATTATATATATATATATATATATATATATATATATATATATATATATATATATATATATATATATATATATATATATATATATATATATCCTCTTGATTAAATAAACTTTTCATTATTTTACCTTGCCGTCATATATGTAGCTTTCCTGGTGTTGTTTTGGGGTTGGCTTTCTTTATATTTTTGTCCTTTTTATGTTCTTTGCGATTTTATTTTGTTTTATTCTTGGGCATTTTATTGGTTTGCTGGTAATTTTTTTTTCTTTTTTTCTGGTGTGTTCAAGTTTTGATTTTTTTTAAATAATTGTGGGCCTGTTTTTTTTTCTGTTTTGTGTGTTTTATTTTTGTTTGCAGGGCTTTTCGTTTTCTTTGTGGGCTTTTCTTTTTGTTTGTGGGTCATTTTTCTGTTTCGTTTATGTGTGTGTGCTTTATTTTTGGTTGTTGGCCTTTTTGTTTGTTGTTTTTTGTGGGCTTTTTTTGTTTGTATTCCTTTTTTGTTTTTATTTTATTAGCGGGCTTTTGGGGGTGTTTACTGGGTCTTTGTTTTCTGCTTTTTTCAGTATTTTTTTCCTGTACGCTACTTCTGTTACCGTACAGAAAAACAAAAACTCACATTGCCTCGTAAAGTTATATCTCTTATATTGACTTCGTTCTTGTGTTCACTTAATATAGGAGCAAGGAACCGCATTGTATCCCTTATCATGTTTTAACCTAGGCCTTCCACCTTTGTCACTGAATGAATAAACCCAGGGTCGTTAAATTAAGCTGCTTCCAAATGGCGATTTTCAAAACGAATCGGGCAACCTCACCTCTGCTCTGTTTGATATGAATACAATTATAGGAGCAGGGAATCGCATCGCATCTTTTATCATGCTTGAACCTCGACCCTTCATCCTTTGACACAGAAGAAATAGAGCACTGCGTCGTTAAATTAGAGTTCCATTTAGCGATTGTCACAACGAGTCGGCAAACCTCATCTCTGCTCTGTTGGACATGAATACAATTACAGTCGTCAGCGAGTCATAGTTTACTGAGCGCGTCCAGACAATTAGCGACGGGGCGAGGCGTTGGCGATTTTCACAACGAGTCGGTCAACCTCACCTCTGCTCTGTTTGATATGAATACAATTATAGGAGCAGGGAATCGCATCGCTTCTTTTATCATGTTTTAACCTAGATCCTTCACCCTTTGACACAGAAGAAATAGAACACAGCGTCGTTAGATTAGAGTTCCATTTAGCGATTTTCACAACTAGTCGGCAAACCTCATCTCTGCTCTGTTTGATATGAATACTATTATAGGAGCAGGGAATTGCATCTTATCTTTTATCATGCTTGAACCTAGATCCTTCATCCTTTGACACAGAAGAAATAGAACACAGCGTCGTTAGATTAGAGTTCCATTTAGCGATTTTCACAACTAGTCGGCAAACCTTACCTCTGCTCTGTTGGACATGAATACAATTACGGTCGTCAGCGAATCGTAATTTACAGAGCACGTCCAGACAATTAGAGACAGGGATAAAAATCATCCAATTATTTGATGCATTTAAAAACATATAAAGCAATTAGGGTCAATAGTCCACCACGTGTTTGCTCACAAAGCTCCACATGATTGCTCTTCGAATTGTGCAAAATAAGTGTTTGTTTCAATGTTGTGTTGTTTGCGTGTAACTTTTTTTTTTTTATATCCAAGAAGGAATGGATGCAGAGACGGAAGGGAGTGCAATAGCCATAGATGGAGGATGGAAGGATGAGAAGGAAGGAAGGATTGCAAGGGAGATATACTGGAAGAAAGGGAGAGCAATAGCCAGAACTGGAAGAAGGAAGAGATGAGAGGGAAAGGGCTGAATAACAGGGGATGGATGTTGATACGGAAGGGAGAGCAATAGACAGGACTGAAAGAAAGGAACTGGGAGAGGGAAGGGATTAAAGAAGGGGTGGGATGTTAGGATGGAAGAAAGAACAGTAGCCTCCTATCCTAGAAAAATCGTGCATCCGTCTCAGAGTGGTTAACCCCTTGACTGCGGTTTTCCTACAGTAAGACTTCACCAAGCTACAGGAGTGGAACAAAAAGTGGCTGCTACAATTCAATGAAGAGAAATGTAAAGTCCTGCACCTTGGGAGGGGATATCCAGCACACCAATACCACATGGGAAACACTCCACTATCCACCACGGAGGCAGAGAAAGACCTGGAGCTATGTCGTACTAGGCTACAACTGAAAGCCAAATCCGTGCCAATCGCAGCGGACGGATTAAGACTCAGAAGAAGGGAGGAAACAATACTAACATATAAAAGAGAACGTAAAAAGTTATTTATATATCCTCAGAAACAAGACATTCCAAAAGTACCAGTATTTTCATTTAACGCAAGACACCGGGTTAATCTTTTTCAGTATCGAGTTGTCAAGGTTTAGGAGGAGGGAGATTCGCCTACTAGATAAAGAAGATCGTCAGATAGTTCTTTAATCCTAGAAACAAGACATTCCAAAAGTACCAGTATTTTCATTTAACGCAAGACACCGGGTTAATCTTTTTCAGTATCGAGTTGTCAAGGTTTAGGAGGAGGGAGATCCGGCTACTAGATAAAGAAGACCATCAGATAGTTCTTTAATCCTAGAAACAAAGCATCCCACAAGTACAAGTATTTTTATTTATCACAAAACATTGGGTTATTCTTTTATCAATTTCCGAATCATCAAGGATCAAAAGGAAGACACTGCTACGGTATAAGGAAAACAGCAAAATAACTAGTGATTTACCCTTAACAAAAAAACATCCCACAAGTACCAGCAATTTATGAACACAAAACACCGGGTAATTCTTTTTCAATATCCGAGTAGGCAAGGTTTAAGAGGATGGAGATGCGGTTACTAGATAAGGGATACCATAAAAAAATAAACTATATACCCTCAGAAACAATGCAGCCCACAAGTACAAGTATTTTCATTTAACGCAAGACACCGGGTTAATCTTTTTCAATATCCGAGTAGTCAAGGTTTAGGAGGAGGGAGATGCGGCTACTGAATAAGGGAGGCCATAAAAAAATAAGCTATATACCCTCAGAAACAATGCAGCCCACAAGTACAAGTATTTTCATTGAACACAAGGCATCGGAATTATCTTTTTTCCACATCCGAGTTGTCAAAGGTCAGGGGAGGGAGGAGGCGTTGCTGCGTGGGAGGTAGGGCCTAAAAATATTTCGTTTTTATACCTGTGGAAACATTTTATTCGACCTCCAAGTATTTTTCTGCCAGCAGCACCGAACACTGGCTATCCTGCATTAATATCCCACAGTGGAGGTTGAGCGTGGGGAGGAGAAGCCTAGAAACAGTTAGTTCGTTCCCTTTAAAAATATTTCATCGTGCACGTGATTTCGACCAACACAACAAAACGCTGAGCTATCCGGCCTCCATCTCCGGGACTCATATTCCCAATCTCCCTGCGGCTATGTGGTCCCAGAGTGCAGACGCTCGGCTGTAGCTTTGAAACTAACCACGGGGTGTTCTGGAAAATACTCTCAGTGTGATTCCCATTCAAACTTACCCTGAATGACTCCAACTTAACGTAACCCGCCATATTCAAGATTATTTGGAGATGTTTTAAGACTAGAGAACAGAAGGAATGGTTGGTTATTTGTAGGCTTGGGGACTGATGGAAAGATTATCAATGTGGTCTCTTCTTATTATCCGGTGAGACGAAGAAAACTAAAGACCACAAAAACAGAAATAAAATAAAAATGAAAGTCCTGTATGTGTTTTTTAGTAAAGGAAACAGCTTAAGGGCAATGGAAAAAAAAGAGAAAAAAAGCCCGCTAATCACTGCCCCTATAAAAATGAGTTCAGAAGAGTGGCCTGCAGAGAGATAGGGAATACGCCACCAGGGATCAGGCTCAGGAAGGGAAAGAGAAGCCCAGAGACAGTTAGTTCCTTGCCTTTTTTACAACAAAGGAAGCAGCTAAAAGGGAGCAACAATAAACAAAGCCCGCTAAGCACTGTTCCTATGAAAGAGAATAGAAATAAGCAGCCACAAGAGGGGACAATTTTGGATGGAGAGGCGCCTTGATATTCTCCTCTTGAAAGCGTTGAAGTCGTAGGCAGGAGAAAGCGCAGAGGAAGAAAGGCTGTTCCAGAGTTTAGAAGTATTCCACCCTATAAATAATCTCTATGAAACACCACAAACCACTGAGCTATCCCGTCTCAATCTCCGGCTAGACAAT
Source organism: Eriocheir sinensis (assembly GCF_024679095.1). Classification (NCBI taxonomy): domain Eukaryota; kingdom Metazoa; phylum Arthropoda; class Malacostraca; order Decapoda; family Varunidae; genus Eriocheir; species Eriocheir sinensis. The sequence continues at coordinate 8,274,918 of NC_066575.1, read as the reverse complement.
CACCAGAAAGGAGAAGAAAGGCCTAGAAACAGTTAATTCGTTATCTTTAGAAGTATGCCACACAATAAACAATTTCTGCCAACACCACGAAACACTGAGCTATCCTGTCTCCATCTCCGGTTAGTCAAGACTTAGAAAAGGGAAGGAACAGCAGCCACCAGGGAGGAAGAGAGGGAGGAAAGGCCAAACTCGACACAAAAACTAAACACTGGGCTATGTGTTTCCATCTCTGCTCTGTCAAAACTCAGGAATAGGGGAGACAGGGCAGCCACCAGGGAGGAGAGAGGGAAGGCCTAACCTGGCACATCTTGAGGCGGCGGAGGCCAAGAAGTCTGTGCTACATCAACAGAGTGACACCCGAAACCTATCTGAGGCGCCGCGCGTCAGACCTGGCAACCATTACATTGATTTATTGGCGCTACATGGAAAAGCATTTATTGTGGCCTCGGGCAGCAGCACAACACGGCCAGTCACACTTCCCCGCGGGCTGTCAGAAACTCCCGTGTGTGCCAACTAGTTTCATATATCGTTTTGGCCTTTGATGTAAAAAATGCTTATCTTGTTACTGTATTACGCGGGGTCTCTGCGCTTGGCTGTCTAACCCGAACACAAGAGTTGACCAGTATATTAATTTCTTCATCCATTTCACTAGGTCAGTGGGTGAAGGACACACTGAGGCGGATGAGCAAGGAAGGGCGTGTCGGGTTATGGCAGACGCGGCGAAGCAACTAATGGTCGGAGGGGAGGAATGACAAGCAAACGTCCTCCTCCGCCTCTTGTCTCGACGCGGCATGAGGGTAAGTGTTTCCGTGTGTTTATGTGCATGTACCCTCCTCAGGCCTTTCCATGCACATGTGACCAACTAGAGGGAGTGGCCCAGGGAAGTTTGACGAGGCTTCTGCAGCATTTTAGGAGGCTTGTGATAGCTTGACGAGGCTTCTGCAGCATTTTGAGAATACTGGCTTTAGTGATGGTATTACTTTAAGGAGTGTTCGGTAGTATTTCTGATCCGTCGTGTGCGTGATCAAGGCCTATATTGAGCCCATAATTAACGTGAAGTATGGCGCGGAAGACAAAACAGCATCAATATTCCGGAGGGTCTTTAAATATTAGAAGTGGACGCGTGTTGAAGCCCAGCAGGCGCCATCAAAGCCATCTGCGCCCTACTGGTTTGAGGCATGGCAGCATAAAACAGCATATATATTCCACGGGCTTCTTTGCCGTTGGTCTTTTCATTTATTTATACGCCACAACTCACATCCTGAAGGACCATATCGATACTATAAGTTATAAGAACATAAGAACGTAGACCTCGGTTATAATTCTCACCGTATTAGAGTATAAGAGAGATTTAATCCAAGAGCTTATGTGAGGTATTATTAGAATGCTCTTCTGATGCTGATATTTAACGCCTTTCTGAGTAATGGCAGACATTGTTAAGGTATCAGGACACCTCTCCTCCCGGAATTAACTTGTCTTCTGGCCACTCTGTAATCTTTTGAGGAGCACCAAGTAGCGGGCATTTTTTTTTTTTTTTTTTTTTGTGTGTGTGTGTGTGTGTGTGTGTGTGTGTGTGTGTGTGTGTGTGTGTGTGTGTGTGTGTGTGTGTGTGTGTGTGTGCCCATGAGCTGTCTCCTTTGCTGTAAAAAGAAGAAAGAAAAAAAAGGAAATTCGGATCATAATAATAATATATAAATCCCCGAAAAAAACGTAATTTCAATCAAACTTAAGAAGAGAGGTAGACTTCGGTTACAATTCTCGCCGTATTAGAGTATAAGAGAGATGTAATAGAGAGTTTGATTTATGAAACTCGCAATCCTCCAAACACTCCGTCTTCATCATGTCCGAGGTGAGCAGAACAAAGCGTGACCACGATAGGAGGGAACGTGGGCGAGGGAGCGCAAAACAACAACAACAACCTCCCCGCGAAGAAAGTCCAATAAGCTGCAAGACTCCGCCACACTCGCCGCCAAGACGCCAAGAAATAGACAGAACGCTTAAAACTTGCCGGCAATAAGGAAAAAGTTCTTGACCACTTTCATCAGACACCAGAGAGTGAAAGAGGAGGTAAAGAAAGAGAGAGTAAGAGAGAGAGAGAGAGAGAGAGAGAGAGAGAGAGAGAGAGAGAGAGAGAGAGAGAGAGAGACCAAAAGAGAAACAGGCAGAAAGAAACAGACAAACAGACAGACGGAGACACAGCAACAGACAAACAGACAGAGGTAGAAATAGATAGAGAGATAAATTGACAGACAAACAAAGACAGTGACAGAGAGATTACAACCCAGCGTGGTTTAACAATTACAAGGAAGCATTTACATAGTATCACCAGTCTCCGGAAAGGACTCGCTTGTATTGCTGCGAGGCGTAACACAAGCAACACAGGATGTCCTAGAGTGGCGTAGGATGTTCAGGATACCACCAGCTCGCAGTCTAAAGCAACCAGCAGGATATGACAGCTTGTTGGATGGCTTCTCGCTCCCAAGGATATCGACACTGTGTAGGATGTTGCTATATAGGACGCCAACACCTAGGGCATCCTCTGTGTAGCTCGTGCCCTTAGCCGCAAAAACCCTCACATCGTTTTCCTCCTAAGGACTGTTGACATTTCCTGCGGAGTCTCCTTGGGGTTGAAATTAAAGTGAAGGAAGTATCTCAAACTCCTCTCTCTCACGCCTTTCAATTGATTCCCCCTTGTCGTCACCTCAACAACTTTGTCTGTCTGTTTTCTCAATTTCCTCCTTCCTTCTTTCCTTCCCTCCCTTCAACTTTCCTCTTCCTCCTAGCGTCCCCTCCTCACTGGTCCCCTCTTCTATGTCTTTTCTGATTTTCCTCCTTCCTTCTTTGCTTCCCTCCCTTCAACTTTCCTCTTCCTTCTTCCTTCCCTCCTAACTGGTCCCCTCTTATATGTCTTTTCTTGTTTTCCTTCTTCCTGCTTTCCTTCCCTCTCTTCAACCTTCCTCTTCCTCCTTCCTTCCCTCCCTTCAGCTTTCCTCTTCCTCCTTCCTTCCCTCCCTTCAGCTTTCCTCTTCCTCCTTCCTTCCTTCCTAGCTTCCCTCCTTCCTTCCCTTCTAAATGGTCCCCTCTATTATGTCTTTCCTTGTTTTCCTCCTTCCTTCTTTCCTTCCCTCCCTTCAACTTTCTCTTCCTCCCTCCTTCCCTTCTAGCTAGTCCCCCTTTCTAAGAGTCTAAATCCCTCTTTGCCTACCTTCCCTTCCTGCAGCCTTTCATCCCCTCGCCTATCAATCTTTCTTTTCACTTTTTACTTCTCTGTTTTTCTCCCGTTCCATCTTTTTACCTTTCTCCTACGTTTGTTTTTTTCACCTATGCGGTTGGCTATTCTCTTCTTTTGTGTCCACCCTTTCAGCCCTTTTCCTTACCCCCCCCCCCTTTTTTTTTTTTTTTTTTTTTGCCTGCTTTTCTTGGTTATTATCTTACCTGTCTGCCCTCAAAACTTCCCCGGCTTTTTTATTTTTTTTTATCTCTCTTCCTAAGAACAACAACTTGACACCGACACTTTTCCTAATGACAAAGTTTTTTTCTTTATGCCTTCATGTTTTTCTTTTGTTTTGTTTTGTTTTGTTTTCTTTTCTTTTTTCATCGTTGTTTTTATTCTTTATTCTTTTTTATTATTTCTCTTCTTTTCTTCTTTATTCTTTTGTGTTCTATTCTTTTAGTTTTTTTTATTCTTTCTTGCATTCTTTTTTTATTCTCTACTATTCTTTCTTTTCTATTATTTCTCTTTTCTTCTTTATTCTTTTGTGTTCTTTCCTTTTATTTTGTTTTGTTTTTAGTCTTTCTTGTATTCTATTTTATTCTATTTTTTTCATGATTCGAGTCAGTCGGTACAAAGTTTTTTTTTTTTTTTTAATGTATGACTAACTTCTTCTAAGCTTCTTTATCCTTTCCACCTTCCTGTTTATTTTTATTCTTTATCACACCGTCTTTCCCTGCCTCTCCTTCTACTTTTCCAATGTCCCAACCAACCATCTTTCAGCCTTGTATCTTTTCTTTTCCTTCCGTTTTAACTTCCGAAACAATTGCTTTTTCTTCCCATCTTCATTCCTTCCTCTTAGAAATAAAGTTATCAGGATCAGCTTGACTCGATTTCTCCCTCTTCATCCTGTCCCTTCATCCGCCCCGTCGTCCCTTCACTAATCGATTCGTTCTGACGCTCCCATCCATTTATTTTCCCATCCCTTGCTGTCATTCGAGCTACAGGTTCATAGGAAAATCTCTCCCTATCTGTCTACGTAAAGGTTTATAGGAAAATCTGTAAATCTATCTATCTATCTATATTTATCTATCTGTCTGTCGCTGTCTCTATCTCTCTTTCTCCCGAACCCTTAATAACTTTATCGATAGAAAGGAATCCTCTACTGAGTGTCTATCTATCTAACTGTGTATCCATTTATCTATCTGTCTATTCATTTATCTAATTATCTTTTTGTCTTTATTGATAGAAAGGATATCCTCTATTCTATCCTCTATCTAGCTGTGTATTTATTTATTTATGTCTTTATCTGTCTATCTATTTATATCTCTCTATCTCTCTTTCTCTCTAATCCTTAATAAAATCATATAAACAAAGGAAACCCCTAAACATGAAGGACTTCTATCCCTATGACCTTTCCTTCACTCCTATCGACCCCTAACCACCTCCGTGACTTCCCTCTCCTCCATCAATAGCGGTAGGCGGTGCATGGGCGACACGTAACTCTAAGGCCGTTTCACCTTCCCGGAGTGGCCTCGGCGTTCCCTTCCTGCCTGCATGTAAGCCACTCCGATATTGGGGAAAGATGGAGCGTGTATACATCAAGAATTTAAATTGAGTTCCTCCTCCTCCCGCCCGATTCCGTGCGTGACCTGGGCAAGGGAAAGGGTCGGAAGGAAGGGAGAGCAGGGAAGGTGATTTGAGCGTGGCCGTGTGTAATATTTTGTGTCGGGGTTCGGTTGCAGGTAGATCGAGTCCAGGGGTGTACCTGCGCTGCCTCCTGAAAGGGTTGTTTTATATTTATAGCGTGAGATTTGTAAAGAGAGAAAGGGTGACAGGTAACGGTGAGGGTGTTTGCGTGTTTTGTTTTGTGTGTTCTGGTTGCAGGTGAGATGAATCCACAGGTGTGTTTTTTAGGGGACTTTAAGGGACAGTGTTTATGTAGGAAGGGAGTGCATTGAGGGTGTCTGTGTGTTATATCTTATGTGTTTTGGTTGCAGGTAAAATTAATCCACTAGTGTACCTTTCGGGGGACTTTAAAGGGCAGTGTTTATGTAGTAAGCGATTTGTAGGAAGGGAATGCACTAAGGGTGTCTGTGTGTTATAATCTTGTGTGGTTTGGTTCAGGTAAAATTAATCCACTAGTGTACTTTTCGGGGGACTTTAAAGGACAGTGTTAATGTTATATGTGATTTGTAGGAAGGGAATGCATGTCCGGTAATGTTGAGGGGTCTTTGTATTATATCTTGTGTGTTTTGGTTGCAGGTAAAATGAATCCAGAGGTGTACTTCTTATAGGGCTTCAACGGGCAGTGTTTATGTTGTATGTGGTTTGTAGGAAGGGAATGCATGCCTGGTAACGTTGAGGGTGTCTGTGTGTTTTATCTTGCGTGTTTTGGTGCAGGTAAAACAAATCCACAGGTATGCTATTTCTATAACTTTTTAAATGGCAGGGGTTATGTGGTATGTGATTTTTAGAAAGGAAAAGCATACCTGGTAACGTTAAGGAGTCTGTGTGTTTTATCTTGCGTGTTTTGGTGCAGGTAAAACAAATCCACAGGTATGCTATTTCTATAACTTTTTAAATGGCAGGGTTTATGTGGTATGTGATTTTTAGAAAGGAAAAGCATACCTGGTAACGTTGAGGGTGTCTGTGTGTTTTATCTTGCGTGTTTTGGTGCAGGTAAAACAAATCCACAGGTATGCTATTTCTATAACTTTTTAAATGGCAGGGTTTATGTGGTATGTGATTTTTAGAAAGGAAAGGCATACCTGGTAACGATGAGGCTGCCTGTGTTTGATATAGTGCGGGTCTTTTGGTGTTCGTAAAATTCATCCCCTTTATTTTGCATGACAAGAGGAAGCAGACCAAGCGTTACCCGGAATATTCTCCACACGCTCTTCCAGTAAATATAACAAGCCTAAGATAATCCACTCTATATATATTTTTTTTATGGAAAGAGGGAAAGACCGAGGCTTGGATATAGATGAAATCCCGCAACACGCAGCTCCTTTGATAAAAATAACATGATAGCAAAACGTAAGGAAGAAATATGCGTTGAGAGATATTTGGATACCTCATTAAAAAGTTTAGGTCATGGAAGGGAAGAAATATTGTGGAATGAAGGGCAGCTTTAATACGTTACGTGCAAACCGTCTGCACTAGATGTTAATTGGCGAAAGGCAGATATCTTATTACTATCACCAACTCGAGGCTGCTTCCAGTATCTAAGCGTACAGATTCTACCTACAGAACCCTTTACTCTTTTTTTTTACAACAAAGGAGACACCTCAAGGGCACAAAAAAAAGGAAACAATAATAAAAAAAGCCCGCTACTCCCTGCTCCTAAAATGTCCTCTAGGTTATACTCTTACACATTTCAGCTTCCAAGCACACACATTTGACATGGCTATTCCAGGAGCTACGGTGGTCATTTACATGGGTAGTTGTATGACCCTACTGGTATAGTTTGTCAAGGCTTCTGCACTCATGAGAACACGATTAATCTCCTGTGTTGCATTTGAAAACGGCTGATGTTAGAGGAGGAACCGTCTGAGGATACCGGCCCGATTAACCTCCTTTGCTACCTTTGAAAACGGCTGATGTTAGAGGAGGAACTGCCTGAGAATGCCGGTGGAACAACAAGAAGAGGAGGAGAAATAAGAGCAGGAGGAAGAGGAGGAGAAAAAAGTAATGATGATAATGAGAAAAAAGTAAGAAAAAAAACAAGAAAATGAGGAATAAGAGCAGGAAGAATAGGTGAAGAAAAGTAAAGATGATAATGCAAAGAATGTTGTGAAAATAGAACAAAAAGAAGATGAGGAGGAACAAAATCAAGAAGAAGAAGAAGAAGGCCTTTGTTCCTCTGCCTCCCGCACCCGACCTTTAGGGACGCCGCTAGGGGGTGATCGACTTTGAGACGGTTCATTTCTCTGAGCGATCTGTCTCCTGTGAGTGATGATGGGCTTCATTTTTCTCAAGGCTACCATTGCCCCGCCGCCGACCATCACGCCCCCTTCCTCCCTTCCATCACCCATCCACTCCTTCCTTCCTTATGGGACTGAGATTATGGTAATGCCTAACAGAATGGGAATTATGGGAAATAGGACGGAAAAAGAGACGCAAGGAGAGGTAAAAGAGAGGGCATAGCAGGAGGAGGTGGAGGAGAACGAAAAGGAAGGAGTTGGGGAGCTAGAAGGAAATGAAGAGGAAGATTTAAGAGACCAGCAGCAGTGATAAATTAGGAAGATTAATATTAGTAGCAGCAATATTAGTAGTTGTTATTATTGTTGTAGTAGAAGTAGTAGCAGTAGTAGACAGGCATCAGTGGTAGTGGTATTAGTAGTAGTAGTAGTAGTAGTAGTAGTGGTGGTATTTGTAGCGTCTGGTTCTCTTGTCCTTTCCTCATATTATTGGATATTTCAGGAACAATATCATGCCGGACAGAGAGTAATGCGAGCTATTTGACTTCCCGGGTGCCTGCCAGCCATATTTTGAACACACACACGTGCACACACACACACTTTCTCTCTCTCTCTCTCTCTCTCCCTTCCTCCCTCCCTCTCTTTCTCCCAACACGTCCTTCCTTCTCGTCTCCCTTAGTCAACTCTCCCTGGTCAGTCAACACTCGTCACCCCCCCCCCCCCCACACACACACACATATATACTCCCTATCTCTCCCTCTTTCCTTCCCTTCCTCTCTCGTCTTTTTTCTCTCCCAACACTTCTCTCGTCAGTCAACACTCTCGTCACCACCCTCAACTCTCCACCGCCCACGCCCCTTTCTCTTCCACACTGCCTCCACTTTCCACTCCTTCCTCTTCCACTATACACTACTCCCTCCAATTCACGTCCCTTCCTCTTTCTTCCTCACACGACCTCCACTTTGCGCTCCTTCGTCGTTCCTCTCTACGCTGCCCTTTCCACCCTCACCACTTTACGCCTCTTCTATACCTGGGCCAACCTTTTCAATTGTATGGTGGAGTGAAAGTTGGTCTTTGGGTGCGTATGTATAAAGGAAAGGCCGCACGTTTTCTTCAAGAGGTTATGGGATTTTATTTTGGGGGAGACTTGTATATATTTTCTTGAAGTGATGGTTATGTTTATATAGTCGAAAGGTAACGCATTTTCAGTCGATTATTGATAGATGGTGATTTTTTTTTTCTTGTGTGTGTGTGTGTGTGTGTGTGTGTGTGTGTGTGTGTGAAACTGAGATTGTCATAAACCTAAGTAACATTTCCCTAAGCAAGTAATTTTTCAATCCTTGCATATTGCTCGCTATTCCAACAACCATACGAAGAGAGTTGGATAGATAACATGCTTTTTGGATAACACGTAGACAGAGACGACCACACAACACGCGATTATTAGATAAGAAAAAAAACACCAAACATTAATGGCACATGGAAAGACGGATCACCCACACACACACGCACACAAGAGGACATAGTAAAAAATTGAGGAAGGGAAGATGCTTGAGAGACAAAGAATTATAACTTCCCGCAAAGAAATATAGAGATTTGGAACAGACTAATTGAGGATGCAGTATCGGCGAGGAATGTGCAGAGAAATATAGCTTCCCGCAAATAAATATAGAGGTTTGGAGCAGACTAATTGAGGATGCAGTATCGGCGAGGAATGTGCAGAGAAATATAGCTTCCCGCAAATAAATATAGAGGTTTGGAACAGACTAATTGGTGCAAAGCTTTAAAGAAGAGTTGGATAAATGCAGATACGGAGACGGGACCACACGAGCGTAAAGCCTGGTTCTCTCCTCGTCCTTCCCTCATATTATTGGAAAACTACAACTTTAAAACTATAACTAGGTAAATACACAGAAGGGGAGCCGCAGGAATGGCAATCTCCCCCGACAATTTAACCTGAACTGAGCTGAACACTCGACTCGATTCCACGAAGACACAGCCACATTGGTTCCCACTAAAAGGCTTTGAGAAGTTGTGCTGGGAAATGTTTTAATCACGCACCTGCCGCATCCACCTGTTAAGTTGTTGTTGGTGGTGGTGGTGGTGGTGAGTGGGAGAATGGCCCTGTTATTACTCCCTCGTTGTTCCCTTTTTCCCAACATGTTCTTCTCTGTCCCTTTTGCCTCGGTGTGCTCTGGGACATGATGAGAATTTAATTAAGTTACCCACAAAAGTTTGGCACGTCAGGTTTTTTTTTATTGTTTTTTGCTTTGTTTCCTTGAGCTGCTTTCTGCACTGTAAAAAAATAGAAAAAAAAGAAAAGTAGAAAAAAAAGAAGAAAGAAGAAAGAAAATAATTAAAAAATGAAAGGAAATAAAGCAAGAATGAATAAATGAATAAAAAAGAAAAGAGGAAAGAAAGAAGGAAAAAGAAAGATTAAATAAGAAATGTCCTCCGAATAATTGAATGGTTGGTAGTATTCCATGTACATAACTCCATAATTTTTTTTTTCTTCATCATTAATCTGCAACTTCTTCCATGAAATTTCCTAATATTTTTCCTTTACTATAAAGAGAAATCAAATCATTAAGTTCTCTCGGAATGATTCAATGACAGACAGTATTTACATGTACCTCCATTTCGCATTATTTTTTTTATCATTAATGTGCAACTTCTAACCATGAAATTTGCGTGTATTCTTCCTCTGCTGTAAAGAGAAATCAAATCATTAAGTCCTCTCGGAATGATTCAATGACAGACAGTATTTACATGTACCCCAAATTTCGCTTCTTTTCCTTTTTCATTGCTGTGTAACTTCTACCATGAAATATACGTGTCCGATCCAGGTATGTGTGTTTCGGTGTGTCTCTTCTGCCCGCCCCGTTGATTTGGATGCTTGGTATAGTATTTACATGTACTTCCATTTCGTTTCTTTTCCTTTCTCATTGCTGTGTAACTTCTACCATGAAAGTTACGTGTCTGGTCCAGGTATGTGTGTGCCCCGTTGACTTGGATAGTTGGTATAGTATTTGCATGTTCCCTTCATTTCATTCTTTTTCTTTATCATACGTATAATTTCTACCATGAAAGTTATATACGTGTCCAATCCAGGTATGTGTGTCTCCGCGTATCTCTTCTGCCCGCCCCGTTGATTTGATAGCTCGGGTCAGGTTTTCAATTTCTTTCCCTGATATTGTCTGGCGTATTTTTTCCTCACCTGCCGCGAATCGAATGGAGCAAACCACTTCAGTCTCTCGGTGTAAAGGACGTAACTTGTTTGTTGTACCCGCTTCGAACCCGGCAACTGTATTTTTTTTTCTACGTTGTGTTGTTTATTTTCCTCACCTGACCCAATCGAATTAAATAGACTGTCTTTCTCTTGCCGGATCAGAAGGATATAACCTGTTGCATTGCCTCCTCTCCGGGCTTTGAATTACTCCTCCTCCTTGGTTCTCCCTTTCCCCTCATCTCCTTCCCTCTGTCCTCCCTCCCCACCTTCATCCCCCTCTTTCTCCTTTGTGCATCCTGTCCCTTCCTCAGTGTCACTTTCCTTAAAGCTCACTTGCTACAACGTCTTCGGCCGCCTCGTCACGTCAGCGCACGACTTTATTGCCTCCAGGACTGAGTGAGCTGCCTCCTTCCGTAGTCTGTCGTGTTGTGTGTTGCTCGAGAGCCGTGTCCCTCTGTAGGCCGTTGTACAGAAGTATATCGTTCGTAACTTCAGTGCTAACACTTATTTGCGTGTGCTGTACTAACTCAACATTGTTTTAAGCCACCTCTTTTGATTCTTTTTTTTTTTGGAGCAGCGAGTAGCGGGCTTTTTTTTATTTTTGTCTCCTTTTTTGTGTGCCTTTGAGCTGTTTCCTTTGTTGTAAAAAAAAAAGTAGATTGACATATTCTTAAACGCTACCGGCTCTCACCTCATTTATCTCTAAAGGTCAATAAAAGTGGTCAGATGCGTTCTCATGAGTGTTGTTTAAAATTCATGGTACACAGGAGCCTTGCCAAACTCCCACCACGGCCAAAAAACTACTCCAGGAAAGCCCCCAACTCCTACGAAAGCCTCATTTATCTCTAAAGGTCAATAAAAGAGGTCAGATGCGTTCTCATGAGTGTTGTTTAAAATTCATGGTATACAGGAGCCTTGCCAAACTCCCACCACGGCCAAAAAACTACTCCTGGAAAGGCCCCAACTCCTACGAAAGCCATGTCAAATGTGTGTGCTTGGGAAATGAAACTTTTAATATGGCCCCAAAAAAGCTGACGCCATAGATTATAGCTGCGCATGGCCTCGGTGCTCATATCCGTCTCATGGCCATAAAGTCTGTGGTGGGGTAGGAACGCATCACCTCAGGACAAAGAGGAATTGTGACATCCTGGTTATCAAAGTTTATCTTCTCCCTTACGAAGAAAAAACATGCCCTTCATATGCTCTTCTTTTACATATGAAAACAAGATGAAGGATAAGAGCGAGGAGGATGAAGAAGAGTAACGTATGGAGGTTAAGAAGGACGAAGGTGATGGAGAAGAAAAATACGGAAAAGAAAATGAGAAAAAAAGGAAGACTATGCCAGATAAAAATAAAAATTGGTTCCCTTGGAGTTGAACAGCTTTTTACTTTACTTTTCGCCTTTGTTACGCTCAAATACCTTACCTCTAATTATTTTTTGCTTCCAGCCATACTATAACTAGCAGAGAAAATTACTACGTTGAATATCGCCATTAACCCGTAAAAGAAGTTCAAGGAAAGCTCGCCAAGAAGAAGGTCTGGCCGCCTCATATTCTCGGAACTGCCGTCAAGGGAATGGCCAAGGACCGGAGCGCTTTTAACCTGAGCGCTAATGTCTCCCGTGTACCGGCAGCATCATCGTTTATAAAGCCTGGCACTGACCCCTTGAGGCCGCGGTGCGTGGTGGAAGCCCTGGACGAACCCTGGACGAGCCTTGCCTTGTGTCGGCCTCTGCAGCACCGATTACCCTGACACACACACACACACACACACACACACACACACTCTGGCGATGCTCCGTCCCTCGTGTTGCCCGACGTGACCGTGTTTGCGAGTCCCTTGTCGATGCTCTGGCGCTCAGGAGGACGAGGAGACGAGTGAGGAGGAGGAGGAGGAGGAGAAGCAGTGGGAATAGAAGATGAAGATGAAGAGCAAGAAGAAGAACAAGAACAAGAACAGGAACAAGAAGAACAATAACGAAAACGAAAATATAGATAGACTGAGATTGAGAGACGAAGATTGAGATAGAGAGATGCAGTGGTAGAGAGAAAGAGACTGAGATAGAGATAGAAATATAGATAGAGAATGTAAGGTAAGGAAGAAACATAAGCAGAGAGGAGAATAAAAGAAAAGGTTAATGAAAGGAAAAAGAGGAAGAAAGGACGGAAAAGATGACAAGGAGGGAGGAGAATCAAATGAATGAAAGAAGAGGAAGACATAACCAGAAAGAATGTGACCTCCCGGAGAGCTAATAGAATAAAGGAAAATGAGATACGAATTTAATTACTGTAAAAACTTGGACGACGACTGCTCCTCCTCCTCCTCTTCCTCCTCCTCCTTGCCTCCTCCTCTTTCTCTCTATTGTCCACTTGGAGAGATAACAATAGAGAAATTTCGGCGGGACAATTAGCGACAGAATGAAGGCGAAGAAAATTGAGGTAAAAATAATTGCAGGTCAGATCCAACTATATTTCGAGGCCAAGAGAAGGCGGGAAAAAGAAAAATAGAGAAAACATGAACTTGGCGATAAATGAACACTGATGAAGAGACGGTTTGGTGTGATTTGTGATTGAAGAAAGAGAAAATTAAAAAGAAAGAAAGAGACGAGAGAAAGGAAAAAGAAAAACTGAAAAAGAAATAAATCAGAAAAGGGGAAATCATGAAACTTAACGCAAAATGAACATTGATGAAGAAACCGTGTTGTGTGATTTGTGAAAGAATAGAAAGAGAGAAAAGAAAGAAAAAAAGGAAGGACTAGATATAACTGCAGCCTCAATGAAAAAAAAAGGGAAAACATAAAACCTGGCAATAAATGAACACTGACGAAGAGAAAGTGGGATACGATCTGTCAAACGAAGGGAAATAAACAGAAAGAACGAATGAAAAAGCTAAAAGAATAGAGAGAAAAAAAGAAAGACTGCAGCCACAAAATGATTGCTCGGAAAATAAGAGACGGACAGAAACCGAAGAAGGAAAAACTATTGGGAAAGCAGATGGTGGAGGAAGAAGAAGTAGAAGTTTTGATGATATACGAGAAAGAAATGGAAATAATAAAGGAGGAGAAGAAGGAAAAGAAGAAGATTGGGTGGAGGAGTCGGAGGAGAAGGAAGAAATATATGTTTAAAAGAATACGAAAATTATGGAAATGAAATAGGAAAAGAGCAATAAGTATAGAGAAGAGTAAAACATGGTGGATAAGAAGGACGAGGATAATGGAAAATACGAAGAAGAAGAAGAAGGAGAAGGAAGAGAAGGTAATGTTAGAGGAAGAGGAGTACGAGGGAGAAATCAAAGAAGGGCGAAGTGGAGGACGAAAAGAAACCAAAAAAATAACAAAGGGAGGAGAATGGAATAAAGAAAGGGGGGAAGAGGAACGAGAATGAGGAAATGAAGAAGAGCAACAATGAGGAATAGGAAGAGAAACCAAAGGAATAGGACGAAGAGGAAGAGGAGAACAAGAACGAGAAGGGGGAAGAGCAGAAGAATAGCGAAGAAGGAGAGAAGCTAAAGGAAAAAAAAGGCGAAAAAGGAAGAGGAAGGAGAGGAGAACTAACCACGTAACTACTCTCTGACCATCCGCAAGAACTTTCCGCGTAAGAGTCTCAATTTTTAACCCGTTCCCCCTCCTTCCCCCTCTCACCCTCTCACCCTCTCACCCACTCCTCTCCCCATCCTCGTTACACACTCGGGAAACTCACTCACGTCCGGAGAATTCGTGTGCCTCGCGGGAAGAACTCGACCTCTCGCGGCGAGTTAAAGTTGACCGGGATGGGAAATATTGCCCGAGAAATAAGTGTTTTTTGATCAAGTAAATCCTAAAAGATATTGCCCAAAGAATACTTGTTTGGGTCCAAGAAAAAATAAAGGTAATGGATGGAAATATTGGACAGATAATATGTTTTGTTAATTAATCGTCTCATAAAACAAGTTATTCGAGGAAGTATTGCCCAGTAAATGCGTGTTTGGGGATAACTATTCATGTCTTTCAAGAAAATTAACTATAAAAAAATCGTCATATGATTGGTGTTCAGGGGTAATTTATTCACGCTGACTGGGGACAAATTTTGCTCAAGAAAGACGAGTTTTTTGGGGGAAAAACATCCGTGGCCTTGAAAGAAAAATTAGGTGACGAGGCAGAATAGTTTCACGAAAGTTTTGAAGTTAAGCAAAGACAATAAAAATAAGAAAATGAGTGAGGGGGAAAAAAATGAAACTTTACCCCCAAAATACCTGCTTTTGGAAGAAAATATTTATTCGCCAGAAGGAAATGACAGTTAATTAGCTCTTCAAAAATAGTTATCATGCAAGGGAGTTTTTTTCCACATTTTTCATTAATTTTTTATGTATAGAGAAATAAGTATCGTTAAAAATTACATGTGTTAATGAATTTTATCAGTGTTGTATTATGAGACATTTCGACGCCCAAGAACACATATTTGACAAAGCTTTCGTAGGAGTTGTGGGCATTTCCAGGGGTAGTTTTATGACCCTCGTGGTAGTGTGAGTCTTCTTCTGTACCATGAACCTGAAGAAACACTCATTAGAACCCGACTGACCCCCTCTTTGACCTTTAGAAATAGGTGATGTGAGAGGCGAGAGTGTCTTAATACCAACCTCAGTGTCATTGAAAATAATATTCGCTCTTAGGGAGATAATCATATGTACGTTCATAACTATTTTTCCTTTGTATAGGGGGAACATGCTCTAGAAAGATAAGAAATATTAACCATAACCTTCATTTTTTCGCTCTTAAGAAGATAATCATATATACATTCATGAATAAATTTCCTGTCTATAGGGGAACATGCTCCAGAAAGACATAGAGGAAAGATTACCCATAACCTTCATTTTTTCGCTCTTAAGGAGATAATCATACATATACGTTCATAAATAATTTTCCTGTGTATAGGGGAACATGCTCCAGAAAGACATAGAGGAAAGATTACCCATAACCTTAATTTTTTCGCTCTTAAGGAGATAATCATACATATACGTTCATAAATAATTTCCCTGTGTATAGGGGAACATGCTCCAGAGAGACATAGAGGAAATATTACCCATAACCTTCATTTTTTCTGTGTGGGGGATGACCATCGAAAATTTTAGACCATTTTTAGAGGGTGAGAAAAACCGATAAATATTCAGAATTTGTCACAATAACAAACAAATCAACGATGGAAAGAATGGAAACAAGATAAAAGTTGAGAAAAGGAGAGAAGGAGAGAAAGATAAAAGGAGAAAAAGATAAAAGTGGAGAACGATGATAAAGAAAAGGAGAAAAAGTTGCAGGAGGAGGAAGAAGTTGCAGAAAGATAAAAGTGGAAACGATGATAAACAGAAGAAGAAGGAGGAGGAGGAAGAGGAGGAAGAAAATGGAATGATAACTTGTCGAAGGAAAATAAGAGAGAAAGAAAAGGGGAAAAAAAGGAAATGAAGGAGAAAAAAATGGCGAAATACATAAAAAAACAGTTGCAGAAAGATAGATGAATTATAAGGAGGAGGAGGAGGAGGAGGAGGAGGAGGAGGAGGAGACACAAAAGACGAAAAGAAAGGAAGGTAAAGAAGGAAAAGAGGACAATAAAAGATTAGGTTCAGGAAAAATAGAGAGAGAGAGAGAGAGAGAGAGAGAGAGAGAGAGAGAGAGAGAGAGAGAGAGAGACCCTGACTCAGCGTTGCAAGAGATGTCAGCCCTCGTCTCCCCAACCTTTTATATAATACCGAGGAGGTTGCCGTGTGTCGTGAACTGAAATAATAACAATGGATGGGATGGATAGACAGGAAGACAGAGAGACAGATAGACAGACAAACAGAGAAGCAGAAACCCACGTAACAGAATAGAAGATAGACAGACAAACAGAGAAGCAGAAAGCCACGTAACAGAATAGAAGATAGACAGACAAACAGAGAAGCAGAAAGCCACGTAACAGAATAGAAGATAGACAGACAAACAGACAGACAGTTATCCAGATATCAAGACAGATTGACAGACTGACAGATTCATTGGCATATTAAGCCACGCATTTACATACATAAAGAAAGACAGACGGAAGGGTAGATAGGTATATAGATAGACAGGTAGATAGATAGTTTCATATATAGACAGATAGAAAAAACAGATTGGTAGATAAACTGATTCCTTGATAGAATGACTGACTTAGTAATCAATTTAGACAGACAGACAGATAGAAGGACGGACAGACAGATAAACAGACAGACAGACAGAGTAGGACAGAGACAGACAGGAGCCGAATAAATCTCATCTTTAACATCAATTTTCTGGAGTGAAAGGTAAGATTAGAGATTTAAATTTGCCGAGGAAGGGAAAAGTAGAGTCCTAGATAGACAGCGATAGATACAGACAGGTAGATACATAGATATATAAATATAAAGTTGATAGATAGATAGATAAATAGATGGAAAGATAAATACATGAGTAGATGAATAAGTAGATAAACTAACAAATGTAGAGATAGACTTATAAGAAAGGTAACTAGATAGATAATTAATGAGTTCGATAAGTAAATAGATACATAATTAAATAGATGGGTAGACCAATAGATAAGATAAACTGGCAAATATGAAAAATGGAAACAAATTCAACTCAGATATTTCAGGGGAAGCCTTGAACCGACTTTGTGAGCGGTTCAGTAAATTTATAATGAAGGTTTACATCGACAAGTGCAGCGTCTTAAGTGGAGAAAAAAAACTTACTCTCTTAACCACGTTTTTAAAGTATATCAATTTGGGTCCTTTTAACAGCGGAAGGGAGTTGTATGTGCGTCTGGGGGGCTCTGTTCCTCTAAGGCCCATAATCACAAGCACTTAGGGGCTCACACACCCACATTGGATAAGACCATGGAGGTAGAACTGGTGGAGTCAACACGGTTCGCTATCCCATTCATTGCCCGCTATCCCATTCATTGAGGTGAAGCCGACGAACAGTCAAATATACGGCCAAAAAATGGGGGTGGGTGAGCCTGGCCGAGCCCATTAAGAGGGAGCCTGACCTGACAACACCTGACACTTGGCCGTAAAAATAGCAGCTCAGGCGGATTCACTTAATTGGGCTTATGTCGACTCCACCAGTTCTACCGCATGGACTAGACTTTCGTAGAGGTTGTTGTGGGTATTTCCATGGGTGGTTTTATGAGCTTAGCGATAGTTTGATCAGGCTTCTGCATCATGAATGTGAATAGCACGCCTGAGAACTCGACGAAACTCTTTTGTAGTGATGTAAAGTTGTGAGCATACGCTATTAGCTATGCGTGACCGCGGTGCCCATCTTCGCATCATTGGCCCCTTGAGCATGTAGTGGGTGAAAACCGATTAACCCGGGACACTGGGCATTTGCGACATCCGGGTTATCAGTTTATCTTCCCCAGTAACAGGTTTCCTCGGGTACCCATTTATCGACCAGCCCGAATTGAGGGATGAACAACACGCCGACTGTCCTGGCTGGGATTCGAACCAGGCCCGCACGGCAACCTCTTCAATGAAATAAAACCCACGTCTCCATTGTTGGCTCTGGAAGAAAAAAAATGTTGTGCGACCCTAAAGCGTCTTACCGAGAAATCCTAGCGCTGAGGGGACTATTTATAGCCTTCCACTGTGCTGCTTTCCTTGCTATCTTCTCCATTTATTTCAAAAGTGTATCTATTCCTGAACCCCGTAAGTGCATGGCGTTATCTCCTATTCCTCCGGTATTGCGTGTTTCAACCCTTCTGCTCTTCCCTTTTCGTTTAAATTTTCAAGGCAGTCCGTCCCTGAACTCCTTAACTACATATCTTCAGCCGTTCCTCATGCCTGCGGTTATGCCCTCCTTAAAACTTCCTGCTCGTCATCTCCCTCATTCCGTCCAACTCATTAATGCAAGAAGTAATCGTTCCTTTCATGACCTCCGCCGCTCCGCTCGGGAAGTCTGCCATTATCACTTGATTTTAATCTTCCTACGACCTTCGACTTTCTCATAAGGGAAATACCGAGACTCGGCTGATGTGAAATGTCATCTTCTCGGCACCTTTGGATGTGAGCTTCTCTGAAAACTATATCTAGAAACCTTTGGAACTAAATTGAATCATGGTGTTATTCACGTTACATTGATTATATTTGTTTTTAGGGAGCAGGAGCATTTTATTACATACAACCTTGACTTGCGGGGTAAAAATTAGTTAATAGTTAGATGAATTTGTAGATAGATAAACTTATATTTACGTGGTGAAAAATAGTAAACAGTCAGAAGGATTTGTAGATAGATAAACACATAGGAAAGTATTTTATTGCTCAACTTTTGTAATGAAGATAAAGATGGACAAATAAATAGAGAGATAGATAGGTAGGGGGTTAGATATGTAGATAGAGAAGTATATATAGGTAAAAATGGATTAATAAAGAGATGGATAGATAGCTAGTTAGATATGTGGAATAGACAGCAAAGTATATACAGATAAGAAAAATAAATAAGTTCGTGGATATATAGCAAGTTAGAGATGTATATTGAAAGAGAAATGTAGAAAGTTAAATATACCTAAATAGATAGATTAACGAATAGCTAGTTAGATATGTAGATAGAGAGAGGAGTATATAAAGTTAGAAATGCGTAAATAAATAGATAAACAGATTGCCAGTTCGATAAGCAAATAGACAGATGGGCATGAAAAGACAGAAGTAGACTTATGGAAGGTGGCTACAGGGATGATCAGACAGACAGACAAACAGACAACGACATGTAAAGACAGAAGTAGACTTATGGAACGTGGCTACAGGGATGATCAGACAGACAGACAAACAGACAACGACATGTAAAGACAGAAGTAGACTTATGGAACGTGGCTAGAGGGCATAAAAGATTGACAGCCGAAGAGACAACCACTTGAAAAGACAGAAGACTTACGGAAAGGTGGCTAGAGGGATTAACAGACAGACAAACAGACAGACAAACAGACAGACCCACGAAAAGACAAAAGTAGACATATAGGAAGGTATCTAAAGGGATTAACAGATAGACAGCCAGACAGACAGCCACATGAAAAGACAAAAGTAGACATATAGGAAGGTATCTAAAGGGATTAACAGATAGACAGCCAGACAGACAGACAGCCACACGAAAAGACAGAAGTAAACTCATAGGAAGGTATCTAAAGGGATTAACAGATAGACAGCCAGACAGAAAGCCACACGAAAAGTAGACTCATAGGAAGGTGTCTAGAAGGAGAAACAGATAGACAGGCCACAGATGGGTGATCAAAGACAGAAGTAGACGTATGGAAAGGCGCCTACAGGGTTTAACGGACGGACAGCCGGATAGACAGACAGACAGGCATGAATATTGATGTATACCCGCCGCTGAGGTATGTCGCTAAACCAATTAATTTGCTTCACTGAACGTTCGTGTGCATACATGAATACGTTCACACACACGCATACATACACATACACACACGCACACATACACACAAGCACACACAGACACAGAAATTAGTGGGGAAAATAGATTAAAAGAGATGTAATAGATAGATAGATAATTGATAGAAAGATACAGAGAGAGAGAGAGAGAGAGAGAGAGAGAGAGAGAGAGAGAGAGAGAGAGAGAGAGAGAGAGAGAGAGATGCAGAAAGGTAGATATATAAATAGATTGATAGACAGATAAATAGATTGAAATGTAGAGAACAAGATAGATAGATAGATAGATAAACTAGACGAAATAGACAATGTAGAGAACAAGATAGATAGATAGATAGATAAACTAGACGAAATAGACTCCAAGAGATACAAACATATAGATAGATAAATAGCCAGACATATAGATAGACAGATAAATAAATAAATAAATAATTAAACTCAACTCTTTAGACTCTCATAGATAATCAACGGCGCCAGATAAGAGGTCAAGGTCAGGCTGATAGGGGTCATTCAGGAGGGCCTCGTATGGCCCATTAAAACTCAGGTTCAGGTGAGCGCAGGTAATGGGCACGCCAATTACCTGGACTTTGCAGGTGAGGGGGAGGGGATGTAGGGGGGAAATGATACGAAGAAAAGGGAAAGTTATGTTGCGTAGAGGAGGTCGTGGTGGTGGTGATGGTGGTGGTACGAAGATAAGAAATGTGTGTTAGTGGTAATGTTACTAATGAGATAATGGTGGTGGTGGTGGTGGTGGTGGTGATAAAAGTGATGATAAAAAAGAGAAAAAAAAGGAAGAGGTGAGAGAGGAAGAGTTATTTTTAAACCTCAAACAAGAAAGACTAGAGAGAGAGAAAGAGAGAGGGAAAGGAAAGGTAGGAAGGAAGGAAAAGAACGGAGGTGGTTGTAATTGTGGTGAGGATGATGATGGTGGTGGTAATATACTGTGGTGGTAATGATGGTGGAGATAAAGAATGGGAACATGCAAGAGAAGGGGGTGTGGGGGGGCTGCTTTAGTAGTTGCATTTATAGAACATGAGGAAGAGAAGGAGAGATAAACAGGGGTGGGAGGGGCGGGGGTGATGGTGGTGGTGGTGGTGGTGGTGATAGTGGATTGGAAGAAGAAAGAAAGGGGGGGAAGTTACACAGTGAATGGGGAATAGGAGAAAGTGGAAGGGAAAGAGGAGGAAGAAGTTGATGGATGGAGAGAAAGAGAGAAAAAGGAAAGGATATGAAGGTTAGAGAAATAGGGGTAGAAGAAAGGAAGAAGAGAGAGAGAGAGAGAGAGAGAGAGAGAGAGAAGATCCGTGAGATTGAAGAGGGGAAAGGAAGGGAAGGACAGAGAGAGAGAGATGAACATGGAAGAAGGGAAATAGAAGGGGGAAGATGATAGGAAAGGGAAGGATGGGAGGTTAGAGAAAGTAGGAGAAAGTGAGGGAAAGGGAAGGAGAGAAAATAAGAGGGGAGAAAAGTGACGCGGAATTGAGAGAGAGAGAGAGAGAGAGAGAGAGAGAGAGAGAGAGAGAGAGAGAGAGAGAGAGAGAGAGAGAGAGAGAGAGAGAGCAAATGGTACGGGATTGAAGGGAGGTGAAGGGCCGTTCGTTAGAGGGGAGGAGAGAAGTTGACTGGAGAACGAGGAGTCTTAAACGTAGGAGGTAGAGGAGGTGAACACACACACACACACACACAAACACACAATGCTCGGCCCTCCACGTAATAAGACTCTCCGCCCTGATGAAGCACCGCCTACGCGCATATCCGGAGCGCCCAGGTAAAAATGACCAGGTAGCTAACTCGGTAAATTAGTGAAAAACGTCCACTTGTGTCGCTCATTCCACCTGGAGACTCTGCGTGGGAAGAGGAGGAGGAGGAGGAGGAGCTCATACTCAGACGCTTTCGGATCTCACAACAACTATTTTCAAAGGCCACAAAAGGGAATAGTCGGGGTTGTCATAAGTATTTTCTCTGTTCCGTGATACAGAAGCCTTGTCAAGACTATCACCAGGCTTATAAAACTACCCATGGAAACACTAACACTACCTCTACGAAAGCCCTATTCAGTGTGGGTGTGTTAGCTCTGAAATGTCTGGGAATATGGACAGCATTACGCCCTTGGTATTGGTATAAGCATTCCACAGATAGTCATGTCCATATATATCCTGTATCGGAAGCACTGTTGTTATTTTGAAGCTTTAGAGATAAGTCCTCTTACTGCCCTCAATCACTACCACCTATTACTATATCTTTTCTGTCCTGTCCTACCACACGTAGATTACTAGTAGTAGCGGTAGTAAACAGACACCCTCGCCATAGACCGATAGGAGCAGCGTCGGGTTCCTGTTTGGTATAGGAAGTGAGGAAGGAGTGCGTGGGAGTATATTGTCACGGTATCAGAATAGACAGTAATTCCATGGGTAGTTTTATGAGCCTGGTGATAGTTTGACAACCCTTCAGCGGCACTCCTCCAAATCCCAGAAAATGTATCGAAAACAAATCTATTAGTCCGAAATAACCCAAACCTCAAAAAAGAAAGCAAATGAATGTAAAGTCTCAAATTACCACGTTCAAATAGCGACAACCATTTCCTATAAATAACCCAAATAACCAAACCCTCAAAGAAAACATTAATTAAGTCCCCAAATGACCACGTTTAAGTGACAACAAACATCTCCCAAAGAACCTAATTAACCAAAAAGAAAGGTGAATTAAAGTCCCGAATTACTACTACGTGTAAATGGCAGCAAACAGTTGAGCCTGGCAATCACACACACACACACACACACACACACACACACACACACACACACACACACCGCCCTCGACAGCCAAAGGTTCACTCGCGTCGCTTCCTCCTTCACACGTCCCGCCTGTGCTCCATAGCCACGCCCTCGCTGACTGAGCCTTTGAAATATTCAGGGGGAGAAAAGCGTAGTGGCTCATCCATTATTTGATGCTGGCAGACCGACAGACAGGCAGTTGGACAGATAGACAAGCAAATGCCTGCATATATTCGTGCGTACAGAGTAGGTATAGAGATTGAAAGATAAGGTGATAGACGGATAGATAGATAGATATATTGATGGATAGATAGATAGATAAATAAATGGATATATAGACAGATAGATAAATACATATATACTTACATACATAGATGGATAGATGAATGGATTGATTAATAAAAAGAGAAATAGAGAAATGGATTGAGAAATACGCATTGAGAGAGAGAGAGAGAGAGAGAGAGAGAGAGAGAGAGAGAGAGAGAGAGAGAGAGAGAGAGAGAGAGAGAGAGAGAGAGAGAGAGAGAGAGAGAGAGAGAGAGAGAGAGAGAGAGAGAGAGAGAGAGAGAGAGAGAGAGAGAGAGAGAGAGAGAGAGAGAGAGAGAGAGAGAGAGGGGGGGGGGGGGGAATAATGGAGTAATGGAGAAGTGTAAGAAAAGCCTCGCCTTCAGCCAGCCCGGTGATGAGTAATGCAAGGCGTCTGGGTTCTGTCGCTCCCCGGGGTGTGGCCAAAGGTGGAAGAGGTGAGCCGCCAGGAGAAAGATTGGTGTAATAAGGAAACAGCACGCCGCCCACCCCGATAATGAGTCAAGAAGGGCGTCCATTGCTGCCGCGGACGTGGGCGAGAGCGTGGCTGTACCTCGTCGCCTCCGGCCGTGTGTGCTTGCCGTAAAATCACGTCGAGGATCAGGAGGCAGTTCACGACGAAGTTCAGCACTGCCAGGCCGTCAAGGAAGGCATGCACCCGGGGCCTCCCCAACCCCGGGGGTGATGCCTCCTGGGCACTCGGCGCTGGTTCCAATGACTTTTCGTCGGGCACTGCCTCGCGGGCCTTGGCACTGGCTGATGTGACCCCCTCGTGCTGCGCAGGCTCGTTCTGGTGACGGCCGTGTAGAGTGCCAGGGTCGATGGTTCCCTCAAGTCGACCTCTGGCAATGCCGATTCCTGGGCACTGGCTAGGGGCTCGCTGCAGTGCGCTGCTGGCACTGTATAGTCCTGGAGAGTGGCTGCTGGGCTCCTCAGGGCTGGCTGAGGCACTGCCAAGAAGGCCGAGGCATTAGCCTCGTCCGCCTTATCCGCCGGGGCAGGGCCGCGTTGCCCCTGGCCCTGGCCGAGCTCCTACAAGCCAGGGCTGGCCGCCGCACCGCAGCTACCCTCCCGGGTACTGTGGCACGCGGCGTACCCTTGGCCCACGTGCATTTAGCCCCTCGCTCACCATCTCCATTACTTTACATAAGTAGCGTGAACTCGAACTCTACATCTCCCTTCCTTCCCCTGCCTCCCCTTCCTCCGTTTTCCGTACCCTGAAACATAATCCTCACTGAAGCCGTTGGTCTAAGGCTCCATGAATTTCTCCTCTCCCTCCCTTCCTCTCTTCCAGGATCCCTTCCATCTGTCCTTCCCTCCCTTCCTATTCTTCCTTCTCCTTCCTTCCTTTTCACTAAAACTCCTAGATTTATTCCCTCCCTCCCTCACTCTCTTCCAGCATCCTTTCCCAGCATCTCTTCCTCCCTTTTTGTCCATCTCAGTTCTTTCCTCCCTCCCTAGCCATTAATTGCATCTCTTCTGCGAGACTCCCTGATTTACTCTTTTTCTCCCTCCTTTGTTTCCTCTCCCCCTCGCATCCTCTCCTCCAGGCTCCTTCCTAGCATCCCTTTCTTCTGCCCTCTTGTCCATCTCCGTCCTCCTCCCTTCCTAACCCTTTCACCTTCTCCTGCTCCTTTTCTCTCTCCTCCTTTCCTCATCTTCACCTCTTTACCTCTTCCCCAGTTACTGCTTCACTTCCTGCCATGTTTCCCTCCTCCACCTTTCCCCTCGTAAACTCATTGAAGCACTGCCTCTTAAAACAATTCAACCCTCCTCCTCTCTCTCTCTTGCCATCCCTATCCTTTCCTTCTTACTCTCCTTCCCGCGTCACTAAAGCAGACAAGGAAAAGCTATCTCATTGTCGCTTACAGTCGAGTGGTGTTCCCATAGCTGGGCGTTATCGCGATAAGTTATCGCGATACTTTATCGCTGATAACAAAATCGGATTATCGACCATCCGCTACTTATTTAAATATATATCGGTATCTTCGTTACTTTTGTAACCAAACTAGCGATAATCGCTACTTTTTTTCCGCCTCTCAGAAAAAAACGTTGTCTCCCTACTGCGCATGCGTGGCCCGGTGTTGTATGAAAAAACTTCGGGGTATGAAATATCTTCGGTGATGAGATTTCATGCTTAGATCATGAAAATTAAAACACTAGGTTATTTTTTTTATGCTACTCAAAAATCAATATATCATAGAGAAAAATCATTTAACTTTGCCCCCAAGATGATTATTCACTGCCTCAAATTTGATATTCCATATTCGTTTGTGACCATACCATGATACTGAAGGCACCCGGCATTGTGTTATTTGGTGTCCCATCGTCAAAAGCTGGCGCTTTTGTTTACAAACACTGGTCTCTCGTGAACTGCGCATGCTCAGACCATTAAGTGTAGACCTGTTCAGTCTCACAATGCTTTTTTAACACATTAAGAGTTGCTGGAAAGCTGAATCAAACATACAGTACCACCATCCTCGCTGTTTCTAGAACGACGTACACTCTGTACATATAAATACAACTCGTACAGAGTGTCGTTCTAAAAACAGCGAGGATGGTGGTAGTGGTACTATATGTCTGATTCAGCCTTCCAGCAACTTTTAATTACGGTTTAAAAGCTTTGTGAGACTGTACAGGTCTACGTTTGCTGGTCTGAGCATGCACCGTTCACGAGAGACCAGTGTTTGTAAACAATTTTTGACGGTGGGGACGCCAAATAACACAACACCGATTCAGGCATTTTTAGTATTACCGTCCATATGTACGTGTCAACGTGTGATTTTAAGGTTTTGTAAGTTTCCTAAAATACAGATAATGAAAATTTGAATTCATCAATGTTGTTCTATCTGAAATATCAATATAGTATCGTTTTCGCCTATCGGACTTATCGCTAGCTAGTATCGGAATTGTGGATTTATATCGGGTATCGGTTATCAGTTATCGCCTATATTTGTGTCTCTAGTTAACGAATATCGGTTATCGCCGTTAAGGTTTTTCATTATCAGTTATCGGTTATCGGGAATAAGGTTTTCTGTTATCGTGCCCAGCTATGGGTGTTCCCCAGGGCGCGTTACTGACACCGCCGCTCTTTGAACCCGACCGTCAGGAATACTTACGTGACGAGTTGCTCAAGCCGCTTACTCGTACATGGGTCCCCTTAGCGGTCGGTTGTACTTAATTAAGGGAATACGCGTGTAGGTGACGATCTGAAGGCGGGAGGGCACTATAGGGCCACGGACGGAAAGGTGAACAAGGGAAAGGAAGGGATGTTGCTTTTTCACTAGTGACGGTGGTGACGTAAGGTGCTTTGATACGGGTATATAAGCTTGTTGTGGTGTTTTTGTGTCCGTGTGTATGTGTGAGGTTTCCCGTGTTTGAAGGGGTGACCTAAGTAAAGAGATTGATATATGTATGGGTAGAAAGAGATAGATATGAAGACAGACAGAGAGAAACAGACACAAAAGAAGGACAAGGAGGAAAAGTAAATACACTATGGACAAAACAGACGAAAAACGAAGATGAAGCAAACACACACACACACACACACACACACACAAACCTCACCGCGGTCACCTATATACAACCTACTAATTACTGCCACCAGGTGCGTTTCTATCCCGCTAATTATGAGTCTGCGTGCACACAAGCTTGACGCATCGCTATCCCCCCCCCCCCCCCTCGCGCGCCTATAAATAAGTCACGTTGGCAAGACTTATGATTACTTTTACGGCGCTGTGATAAACTTTTTGGTTCGTATTGCAGCAGAGAGAGAGAGAGAGAGAGAGAGAGAGAGAGAGAGAGAGAGAGAGAGAGAGAGAGAGAGAGAGAGAGAGAGAGAGAGATACAAACAGACAGACAAACAAACATAGAGAAACATATATACGTACACACACACACACACACATACAAGCAAAAAAAACGAATAGACATAGACAGTAGCAGAGAGAGAGAGAGAGAGAGAGAGAGAGAGAGAGAGAGAGAGAGAGAGAGAGAGAGAGAGAGAGAGAGAGAGAGAGAGAGAGAGAGAGAGTTTCACCATTCATCGTATTCCAATTCTACAAATCTTTTTTTTTTTTCTTTTTTTACTTCTTTTCGAAATATTCCCCATCCACTTCAGCGTTTTGCCTCTCCGTGATATTCAACATTTTCCAACGACTTTCTATTCAACTTTATCTCCTTTACGGTTTATGCTCTTTATATCTCTCGCTTTGTTTTAGTTTACTTTGTTCAGTTATTTTCTCTTTTTTTTCTAGGGATGAAGGGAAGGGAGGAGGAGGAGGAAGGGAAGGAATAAAGGGGATGATTGGGGAATAAAAGGAAGGGAGGGGGAAGGGAAGGAAGGGATTGTTTCGTTGTGAATCATGGGTAATCTGACATATATATATAGCTCTGTGTGTGTGTGTGTGTGTGTGTGTGTGTGTGTGTGTGTGTGTGTGTGTGTGTGTGTTTACTTGTTTGAAATGAAAAAAGGGTAGCAGTAACAGTAATATAATAGCAGGTGAAGAAATCAGTAGTAGTAGTAGTAGTAGAAAATGAAGAATAAGAACAAGTAGAAGAAAAGAAGAAGAAAAAGAAAAAAAAGAAGAGGTAGCACTTATTGTAGTAGTAGTAGTAGTAGTAGCAGTAGGAGTAGAATCAGCGCAAAAGTAGCAGTTATTGTAGGTGTAGCAGACGTAATAGTAGCAGTGGCAGCAGAAGAAGCAATAGCCCTATCAGGAGCGCCACCGAGGTAAAGGATGCGGCGGAGTCTCACTCGTTAAATGACAAGACTCGTAAATAATTTGGCCAACAGAGGCGACGCGGAGGGACGGAGAGTGGAAAAGAATGTAGTCCGTTGCGGAAGGTAATTGGGAGAATATAATTAATTTAGAAATACACAGGAGGGGAGAGAGGACAAGGAAGAGGAGGAGGAGGAGGAGAAGGAAGAGGACGAGGAGGTAGGAAAATAATAATAAGAAGAAAAAAACTAGAAAATGAAGTAAGATAAAATGAAAATGAGAGAAAACAGTGAAAAGAAGAGAAAGTAGGAAAGGAGAGAGAGAGAGAGAGAGAGAGAGAGAGAGAGAGAGAGAGAGAGAGAGAGAGAGAGAGAGAGAGAGAGAGAGAGAGAGAGAGAGAGAGAGAGAGAGAGAGAGAGAGAGAGTAGCGCTAAACCTTACTACTTATTTACTTTTCTTATGATTCTTTAATGTGTTTCGGGTGTTTTTATTTGGCGTAATGGAATAGTTATTTTTTCCTTGTGTTATGTTTTATTCCAGAGTTTGAGAATCTGTTTATAAGTTGAAGGAGAGAAACAGTTGTGTGGGGGGGGGAGGAGGGGAGCCGCGCGTGTGTGTGTGTGTGTGTGTGTGTGTGTGTGTGTGTGTGTGTGTGTGTGTGTGTGTGCTCAGTCATGTGTGCACGTCATCCCCCCAAAAAAAGAGGAAAAAAATGTGTTTAAAATTTACGCCCCGCTCGGTTGACCTTCACGCATCTTAACACACACACACACACACACACACACACACACACACACACTTTTGTTCGGTGTTTTCCATCATTACCGCCGCTATCAACACCTCAAACCCACGCCTCCATGTCATCACCATTATCACCACCACCACCACCACCACTACTACCATCACCACCTCACCTAAGCCCCCTTACTAAAAGTCTCCACCAATTTCACCTCCATCAACACCACGCACATGTCTTGACGCTGCTTGTCAACACCACCACCACCACCATCACCAGTCTGTCTTCACAAGATAAACATTTTTTTTACGTGTATATATATATTTTTATTTATCTTTTCAATTATATTTTATTCGCTCGCCTCTCTCCTTATCATTAACGAAATACTGCCAAATCACTGTACCGTGCTAAGAATTCCTTTTATGTTTCTTTTTCGTGTTTTTTCTTATTAATCTTCACAGTTTTATTGTTCTAATCGTATAATTTTGCC
Organism: Eriocheir sinensis; assembly: GCF_024679095.1. NCBI lineage: Eukaryota > Metazoa > Arthropoda > Malacostraca > Decapoda > Varunidae > Eriocheir > Eriocheir sinensis. Next base: position 8,246,129 of record NC_066575.1, on the reverse strand, counting down.
TTAATTACTTTGTTCATTCATCCATTCCTATGGTCATTAAGTCTGTTCATATCGTGTCTTAAAATAACTTTATATAGGTGTTTATTTTTGTCTTCCTCGCTATGTTTATTTCTGTGAGTGAGTGTGTGTGTGTGTGTGTGTGTGAGAGAGAGAGAGAGAGAGAGAGAGAGAGAGAGAGAGAGAGAGAGAGAGAGAGAGAGAGAGAGAGAGAGAGAGAGAGAGAGAGAGAGAGAGAGAGAGAGATCCATTCCTTTTTCTTACGCCCATTATTTTCTTTCCGTTTGATCTCTCTCATGTGTGTGTGTGTGTGTGTGTGTGTGTGTGTGTCTGTCTGTCTGTGATCGAGCGCGCGCGTGTGTGTGTGTGTATGTGTGTGACAATCTTTAGATATATGCAAAGGAGACTAGAAAGTTTTGCAGATTGTGCCAACTCACCTTAAAATGCTTGTTCGGCTTCGGGGGCTGGAGGGTGACAGGTGACGGCGGCTGTGGCGGTGGCGGTGGTGGTGGTGGTGGTGGTGGTGGTACTGGTGGTGGTGGTGGTTGTAGTGGTAGTAGTGATAATGGTAAGGACGAAGGTGATGGTCTTAGGGGAAGTTGGGTAGTAGTGTGGGTGTTAGTTGTATTGGTTGTGGTTGTAGTAGTGGTGGTGGTAGACTTTCACGTGGTGTTGAGTGTAGATTGTGGTTGTGTGTTGTTCTTTTGGTTGTTGTTATTGTTGTTGCTTTGAAGGGCAGGGGTTGTTGATTGTGCTGTGGCAGTGGTGGTGATGATTGTGGTAGTGATTGTGGTGGTGATTGTTGTTGTTTTTGGCACTGATCAGAGATGCGACTTTCAACAAGATAAACAACAACAGTAACGGCAGCAACAACAACAGCAATAATAATAATAATAATAATAATAATAATAATAATAATACGACTATATTAAAACCACCACACGCTTTGCTTTTTCGTTTTGTTTTGTTTTTGTTTTTCTTTTTTTGTAATCAAGAGTAAAAATCTATGGAGTTCAGTCTCACGTTATAGGTTTCGAATCACTTACTGAACTGTTCCGAAGCACCCAAACAAAGCTTCTGTCAGTCCAGTCTTATGTTCCTTCTTATTCTATATCTTTCATCTTCTTCTTATCATTATCTCTATTCTTATCTCTTGGTTCAGTACATCTCCTCAAGGTTCAGTCAGTCCATTATTGTTTTCCGTCATATTTCCCTTCGTTTCAAAGTTCACGGAGACAAACAAACCCTTTCACACCATATCGCTAAATGTCCTTAAACTTCACTATATTACGAGAACAGAGGCGGTGGAGGGAGAAAAGGAGGAGGGAGAGGAGGAAGGAGTAGGAGGAAGAGGGAGGACGTAGGCAGTGGTGAGGGTGAGGGAGGGTGAGGATGGGAGACTGGCGTGGCTGGGTGGGAGGGAGGCAGGGCGCGCGGTGGTCCCCGGTAGCCTGCATGAACGGCGTGGAGGGGGAGAGTGCCGCTGCGGGTTATGCCTCGGCCTTTATATACCCCGGCCAGCACATGCGTGAAGGGCCGCCTCGCCTTGCCTCAGCCTCGGCTCACAGTAGAACTCCCCGCTGTCCCTTCGCCGCGCTATCCCGTCTTCCGCCGCCACCAGCACTTCCTAGCCAAATGCCGCTGGCTTATTTTGCTGTCTTATGTTCTTTTCTATCCTTTTTTTTTTTTTTTTTTTTTTTTTTTTTTTGACCTTGTAGTCTGTTCCATTTTTAGTTGTTACCTGATTTTCTTCGTGTATTTTCTTGTTTTGAGGTGTTAAGCTCACACACACATACATACATAATCACACACACACACACACACACACACACACACACACACACACACACACACACACACACACACACACACACACACACACACAATTACGTTATTCCATTGGTGTTTTTGTTGTTATTCGTGTTGTTGTGTTTTGCTACATTTTCTTTTTGTCTTATTTGCTTTGGATGTCGATTATTTATTGTTCTCCCAAATGTGTGTGTGTGTGTGTGTGTGTGTTTGTTTGTTTGTCCACCTTTTTTGTCGTTGCGTGTGTCTTGCAAAGGGAAGGATCGCTGCTTGTTGTTGTTAGAGATGATGGCGGAAATGATAGTGATGGTGATGGGAGTGATGATGGATATGTTATTTGATTTTAGCTGCAGCAGAAATAAAAATGCATTACTGATGATGATAATTATGATGATGATGATGGTAGTGGTGATAATGCTGGCAGTACTTCTCTCGATTAAAGTTAGGTAATGGTGGTGGTGGTGGTGATTGAGATGGTGGTGGTAATTTTTTTTTTTTTTTTTTTTTTTTTAGAAGGAACAGAAAACAAAACAGTATCAGTCTGCACATCCAATGAAGACAAATAGCCAAGTAAAAAAAAAAAAAAAAGATCCCCAAACAAAAAAATCGCCAAAAAATAGCCGAGGAAAATAATAGCCAAGGGAAAAATAACCAAGAAAATAATTGCCAAGAAAAAATAACCAAGAAGCCAAAAAAAAAAAAAATAGTTCCCCCCCTCCAAAAAAAAAGGTAACTTGGAAAACTTAATATCATGCGTCTTTTTATCTCTCAAGTCTCATTTTTATCCATCTCTCTCTCTCTCTCTCTCTCTCTCTCTCTCTCTCTCTCTCTCTCTCCTCCTCCTCCCCATTGACATCCACAGTCTTCTATCTTCTTTTTCTCTTATTTATTTATTCATGTAGCCTACTAGCATCTTCTCTCTCTCTCTCTCTCTCATTTATCATGCTTTCTTAACACGCTCCTGGCCACGCCCTTACACCCTCACCTCATTTTTCTTACTCTGCCTTATCCCTCCCTTAGTCTGAGATTTTCCCACGCTCCTATCCTTCATTTCTTTCCCATTTTCCTACCCATCTTCCTTTCCTTACCTTTTCTTCTTCCCTTATCTTGCGTTCCTTCCACTTTTTTTTCCTACCCATCTTCCTCTCCTCATCCGATTCTATCCTTCTCCTTTTTTTCTAACTCGTCTTTCTTTCCTTTTCCACGCTTCTGCTTTTCTCTTTCTTCCTTTCCTTATCCACATTTCTGCTCCTCTCTTTTCCTTTTCCTATCTATCGTCCTTCCCTTGCCTGTTCTTTTCCCTTTGCTGTTGCTCTTCTTACACTTTTCCATCCTTTCCTTACCCTTTCCTTTCCCTTTTCTTGCTCTTCCTACTCTCCCATCTATCTACTTTTATCCTCTTTCTTTTCCACTTTTATGTCCCTTCTTCCCCTCTCTACCATTCACCTATCTTCATCATCCTACCCTTTTCTTTCCCTTTTCTTGCTCTTCCTACTGTCCCATCTATCTATCTTCTTTTATTCTCTTTCTTTTCCACTTTTATGTCACTTCTCTCGCTCTCTACCATTAACCTATCTTCATCATCTTACTCTTTCCTCTTCCTTTCTCTGGCCCTCCATCACTCTGTCCCATTATCTTTCCCAACGTTCTGACACGAAAATTCTTACCTTCCTCATAACCTAATTTACCCCTACCCGAAGATTTACCTATTCCCCCTCTCTACTTTTTTTTTCCCCTTCTTCTACCTTCCCATTACTTACCCATCCCCTTCACTGACAATCTGAGCCTCTAAAACATCTCTTCTTCTCCCCATTCCCCATTTTCGTAGCTGCTACCTTCCCCATTTCCCCTATTTTCTTTCATTTCGCCTTTCCATTAACTCCTTTCCACTTTCCCTTTCATCTCCCCTTCCTTCAACCTTCCTTTCACTTACCTATTGCTTTGTTTCCCCAAATTCTACGTCCCCCCATTTCCCATTTCCCTTTCTTTTTAGTTACCCATTAATTCCCTTCCCATAACTTACCTATCACCCACACCAACACTTATACCCCTTACCTCCTTACCTTCTCTTCCCATTAACATTGTACACTAACCATTACCTTCAACACACACACACACACACACACACACACACACACACCTTGCCTTGCCTTGCCTTGCCTTACCTTACCTTACCTTACCTTACCTTACCTTACCCACCCTCCCCTTACCTTAACATCCTGCTGCCCTGACCTTCCCTAGTTTATCAGCGTAAAATTGGAAAATAAGCAGCCACGTGATCATCTTGGCTCAGGAGGAGAAACACAAAGGAACGCAAAGGAAGAACAAACAACAGCAGATATGATGGTCCTTACGAGGCTGTTTGTGACAAGCTACACTAACTATCTAAAACTATAGGAGGAGGAAAGGAAGATGTAGAAGGAAAACTAATAAGGGGAGAAAAAAAAAGCAGGAAGTATAAGGAAAGATATAAATAGAAAGTAGTATAGGAAGTAGACGAAGAAAAAACGAGGGAAAAAAATAGAAGAAAAATGAAGGAAAATAAATGAGATAAAAAAAATGAAGACAGAAGACAAAAGCAAGGACGTGGAAGAAACAACAACAACAACAACGAACATTGCAACACCAAAAAAGAAAGCAATAAACGAAAAAGAAAAGAAAAAGAAAACGAAGAAAGAGAAGAGGAAATAAGAAAACAAGTAATACAGAAAGAAGACAGAAACAGAAACAACAAAAACAACAACACCAACTAAAAAGACCAAGAAGTGGAGGAGGAGGAAGAAAAAGCAATTAAGAAAACGTACCTAAAGAAAAATAAAAAGAGAGAGGAAGAGGAGGAAGAAGAAAAACAATTAAGAAACGTACCTAAAGAAAAAGAAAAAGAGAGAGGAGGAGGAGGAGGAGGAAGAAGAAGAAGAAGAAGAAGAAGAGCAGGAACAAGGAGAACAAGAAGAACAAGAACAATCGCAAAAACAAGAACAATAAGAAGAGAAAGAGGAGGAAGAAGAAGAAATATAAGAGGATGAGAAGGAGGAAGAGGAAGGGAAAGGAAGGAGGAAGAAGAAGAAGACAAGGCGAAAAAAGAAGAAACAAGTCGGAAACGAAAAAAAAGGAAGAAAAAAATAAAATAAAGAAGAAAAAGAAATAACGAAGAAAAGGAGGTGGAAGGGTAGGAGGAGGAGGAACATGGAAAACATTCAAAAGAGAAGAAGAAAAATAAGTTGAAGAAGGACAAGAATAGGAAGAAGAAGCAGCATTGTCGAAGGTCTGGTCTGGTCTGGCCTACAAGCATCACCCACCTTTATCGCAATTCAAGACGCGCCGCTCTCCTCCCCTCCCGCCCGCCTTCCCTTCCGCCCGATTATCCGGCAAAATGAGGGAATCCGGAGCCGCGGCAGACAGGGGAACATAACGGGCGGGGTGTGTGTTGGCACGTGGGCCGCGGCGGTGGTGGCGATGATGGCGGCGGCGGTGGTGGTAGTGGTGGTAATGGTGGTGGTGGTGGTGGTGGTGATGGGAAGGGAAGACGTAAGAAGGTGAAGGTGGTAGAGAGAGGGAAATGGGAGAAGGAAGAGGATGGGGGGGTCAGGAAGAAGAGGGGGACAAGGAAGAGGAGCAGGAGGAGGAGGAGGAGAAGATGATGGTGGCAGTTAGAGATGAATAAAGGAGGAGAGGAAGGAGGAGCAAAAGAAGGTGGAGATTGTGGAGGTGGAGGAGGAGGAGGAGGAGGAGGAGGAGGAGGGTAAAGATGAAAGGAAGAGGAAATTTGTGAGACAAGAGGGAAGGCGAGAGAGAGAGAGAGAGAGAGAGAGAGAGAGAGAGAGAGAGAGAGAGAGAGAGAGAGAATTCTTGGAAAACAATCAATACGTTCATTATATATCATCACCACCATCACCACCACCACCACCATCACCACCACCAGCACAAAATAACGCCATCTCTCAGTAATTATGAAGGACGAAGGGAAAACAGCACACCCCATCGCTCTGAAACCTTCTTCTAATGAGTGTTAATCAGTAGACGAGCGCTGCGTGGGAAGAAAATATATCACGACTTGCAGAGGTAATTATGTTGGCTATTAGTAAGTGTGAATTGAATTGGTTATTAGCGCTTGCAAGTGTAGGGAAAAAACTTACTGGTTATTAATGTATTTCAAGAGGTAGTGTCGTAGAAAAAGAGTCGTATATGTGTTTTGATAATTAGTTGATGGATTGTAAAGAGGTGGAGATAGAGATAGATAAAGGAGTAGATAGATAGAGATAAGAGGAAAAAGAGAAAATATTGATCAATTTCATCTATTCACTTTACGTTCCTTTCCTTCTTCTTCTTCTCTGCCTCCTCCTCATCATCCTACTACTACTACTACTACTACTACTACTACTACTACTACACACACACACACACACACACACACACACCTAAACTCATACATACATACATGAACACACACAGCTGTACATATTTCACCACCACCACCACCACCTCCACCATCACTAAAACCACCATCACCTCCACCAGTAATGTTTCAGGTCACCAGCCTCACCACCACCACCACTAACAACACCAACAACACCAGACACCAACACCCTTATTCCACCTCGCTACCGACTGTCAGACACAGCATCCAAACATGTTCACTAGTCTGGGCACATCACAAGTCAACATCACCTCCTCCTCCTCCTCCTCCTCCTCTCGTTACTGGCTTCGAAATGCGCATATCTCTACAACCGGGGTACATTCCAAGCGCTTAATAACTTCGTGGAATTGTGCAGTGAGAGCCTGAGGGGGGGGGGAGAGAGAGAGAGAGAGAGAGAGAGAGAGAGAGAGAGAGAGAGAGAGAGAGAGAGAGAGAGAATGATATTTACGCATTCTGTGAAGGAAGACTAAAAAAAAATAATATCTTGCCCTCCTGGTCTCTAACTATGTATTATCTGTATGCGTGAGAGAGAGAGAGAGAGAGAGAGAGAGAGAGAGAGAGAGAGAGAGAGAGAGAGAGAGAGAGAGAGAGAGAGAGAGGGGAAGATGAAAGTTAAATAGAAAAAAAAAGAGGCGAGTGAGAGACCAACTCCGCGACCCTCATTTCGTGTGTGTGTGTGTGTGTGTGTGTGTGTGTGTGTGTGTGTGTGTGTGTGTGTGTGTGTGTGTGTGAGGAGGAAATCAGCAACGTAGAAAAGAATAACAATGGAGGAAACGAGTAAGAAAACGACGAAGAGATATTTTGGAGAGAAATGAAAATAGAGAGAAAAAAAGAGAAAGAAAGAAAGAAAAAAACATAATGTGAAGTTTTTGCAGGATGAAAATAAAGAAAAAGATAATAGAAGACGATAAGAAAGAGATAAAGAAGTAAAATGGATGAGAGAGAGAGAGAGAGAGAGAGAGAGAGAGAGAGAGAGAGAGAGAGAGAGAGAGAGAGAGAGAGAGAGAGAGAGAGAGAGAGAGAGAGAGAGAGAGAGAGAGAGAGAGAGAGAAATTGAGCTTATATGGGACTGATGATTGGCAATTATTTCCCAACAAAAATATCTACAGAGAGAGAGAGAGAGAGAGAGAGAGAGAGAGAGAGAGAGAGAGAGAGAGAGAGAGAGAGAGAGAGAGAGAGAGAGAGAGAGAGAGAGAGAGAGCGCGTCTACGTCAAAACTCGTATTATGTAACAAATCATTTCTAGGTGAGCCCCTCCTCCTCCTCCTCCTCCTCCTCCTCTTAATAATTCATGGAGACAAGGCTATTAGTGTCCCTCCTCTAATTCATCCCTCGACGTCCCCCTCCTCCATTCCTTTCTTCCTTCCCTTCCTCCCTCCCTCCCTTTTCATCTTTCCTTCCCTTCTTCCTTCCTCCCCTCTTCCTCCATTACCCGTCTTGATTATTTTTCTAATCTTCCCTTTTCCTTCTCCTTTTCTTCTAATCTTCCCTTTTCCTCCTCTTTTTCCATTTCTTACCTTCCGTTCGTTCTTATTTTATCTTTTTTATTTCACTTTCTTCCCTCGTTCCTCTCTTTCTTCCTCTTCTGCTCCCCCTCTCCTTTATTCCCTTCCTTCCCTCTTTCCTTTTTTCTTTCCTTCTTATTTTCTCGTCTTTCCTTCTCCATTCCTTATCTTTCGTTCCTTCTTTTCTTTCATTCTGTATCTTGTTTCTTTCCCTCCATCGTCTATTACTTCATTTTTTTACATTCTATATTTTTTACTTCCCTGTTTTCTTGACGTTTCTTCTTTGCTCCCTCGCTCACACCTGTTCTCTTACCTGCCGTCTATCTCAATCAATTCCCCCTTCGCATTCCTTCCTCTTTATTGCACCTAATCTATCCCAATAGTATTCTCTCCTATCTATTTTTTATGCATTATATAACCTTAACTTTCCTTCATTATTTTCCGTATCTTTCTCTCTCTAGCTTATATATTTTTTCACTCCCTCTATTTTTTTCAACACTTTCTCCTCTATGTATTTTTTTTTTATCTATGTGTCCTTCCCTTTATATATCCTCCCAATATCCTCGTGTCCTTAATCCAGCTCTCAGCACTATCCTACTCCCACATTCCTCTCACTAGACCTTCTTCCTAATCTCGTAATCTTTTCCATCAGACCTTTTTCTTTCCCCTCTATTACCTCTATTCTCTATCCCCTGTATCCTCACTCCCTATCCTTTTTTGTGTGTTCTATAATATGTATACCTTGATCTTCTAACGTCTTCTTATTTATCTACTCTGTTTACTTTGATTCTCTATATATTTTCATTCCTATATCTATATGAAGAGCATTGAAAGTTCTGGTCAAGTTCTATGGAGTTCATTTTGTTGTAGTTATCCCCTTAGAGTTTATTTCATGTTTTTGTTTTTGTTTTTTTCCTTATATGATCGTTTTGTGTGTGTGTGTGTGTGTGTGTGTGTGTGTGTGTGTGTGTTTTCATTCCGAGCATCATCCCTTCCTCCCTCCCTCGTTTTCCTCTCCCTCCCTGCCATTTCTCATTTCCTCTTCTCCTATTCTTTTTTTTTTCATTTCTTCATTTTTTTCATATTTTCCTTTCCTCTTTCATATAACATCTTTTTTCCCTTTATTTATCTTCTCTATCCTTCTCCTCCTTTTACTACCTTCCCCGACCATGCCCTCTTTTTTCCATCCTCCTACGCATCTTTCCCCTCCTCCTCCTCCTTCCCTTCTGTTTATTTCTCTAACTTTTGTATACTTCTCAATCTTCTTCTCCTCTTCTGTCTCCTCCATTCCCTTTGCCTCTGTCTGTCTCTCTGCCTGTCTATCTGTTGGTGGTGGTGGTATTGATGATGGTGGTGGTGGTGGTGGTAATGGCTATGTTATTTTGTTGGTGGTGGTGGTGATGGTAGTGTTGTTGGTGGTGGTGGTGGTGATTGGTTCATTACCTCCGTGTTTGGTGGTGTTTTTTTGGTCCCATCTTCAGGAAGGGAACGTGGGTGGGACAACAGTTTCCTCTTTCCTTTTTCCCCCCCTCTCTGACTCTTCTTTTTCTGCTTCTTCTTCTTTTTTCTTTTTCATTCTTATTAATTTTCGTCTTCTAATTTTCTCATTATTATTTTTCTTCTTTTTCTTCTTCATCTTCTTCTTCTTCATCATCATCATTATCTTCGTATTCCTTTCCTTATCAGTATTATTATTGTTTCCTTATCCTCGACTCGTAGAACACACACACACACACACACACACACACACACACACACACACACACACAACCTGTCCTATGCTCACAAGACTCAATAGGGGTAAAAAGTGGAACCCGAATGCGAAAATTTCATCAGATTGCAAGAGGCTGGAGATGCCCCCCCCCCTCACCCCCCCCCCCCACTCACACACTCACACACTTACAGACCCTCCCCCCACTTCTTCTTTTCCTTCTTCTTCGTCATCTTCTTCTTTTTCAACTTTTTATTATCCTTCTTTTCCTTCTTTCACTCTCTCACTGTCTCCTAAATCGTTTTCACATTTAAAGCTCTCTAACTTATGTATATTTCTCATTTTGCCTCCTCTTCTGTTTCTTCCTCTACCTTTACCTGCCCTAATACTAGTTCTAACAAAAGATCCTGAATGCCCTGCCCTTCTCTCACCCTTCCACAGTCCCCCTCTCGTACCTCATCTAACCAAATGTCACCCCGTTACCCATCATCACCTCTGCTTCCCTTTGGACCTGCCTCTCCACAGCTCAAAACCAGACATTTAGCTAAGTCAGAAAGCGAGGAACATTAGATTGGTTTCCCGTGTCTGTAATTTATCGTGGGTCCATTTGTCTTAATTTTCCTTATCTCTAATCATTCATGGGACCACCTGCCCCCTTAAGCCTCTTCTTAACTCTGCCGCCGAAAATTCTACATCCAATATATTAATTTTCTTTGTTAGTAATAGTTTGGGGGAAGTATGCCATGGAAAAAAGTAATTGCAAGGGAACTAACTGGGATTCAACGAAGGAAAAAAAAATAGCAGTAGTAGCTCGTGGTAGTTAATATAGTAGTAGTAGTAGTAGTAGTAGTAGTAGTAGTAGAAATAGTAATCGTACGGCGCAAATATGCCACGGCCGCTAATAAATGTTATGTTACGTTCTTAGGAGGAAGAGTACGAACAGACTGACGAGCACACATCTTATTTACCCCATTGCTGCAGGTCGTTGTGTGTGGGTCCTTGCTCCACGGATGCGTCACGGAGCTGCGATTTTTATTTCGTGTCAAAGGAAAATGGTTTGAGGCCTCTTTTGTTTTTCAGTGGTTTTGTTTTTGCTAATGACCTTCAGCTCCTTTCTCTCTTAAATTGGAGTTGTCAGAAAACAAAGGGGGGGGGGAGAGAGAGAGAGAGAGAGAGAGAGAGAGAGAGAGAGAGAGAGAGAGAGAGAGAGAGAGAGAGAGAGAGAGAGAGAGAGACGTAAAAAAAATAAAGAAGTAAAGGTTTTGCAAAAGGAAAAAGAGAGAGAAAAGGGAAAAAATAAAAATGAAGTGTTTTAAAAATGGAAAAAGAGAGAAACTATTAAAAAAAAACTAGAATGATTTTTTTTTTTTTTTTTTTTTTTTTAAGGAGAGAGGCATAGAAAACGGACGAGCCTGACACAAAGGAACAAAATAAAATAAAGTAGAATAAAACAAAGTATCCTTGATCTGATCCTCCTTGCGGGGAGACACAGCACCCCTCTCCTCTACCTTTCATTTTGTACATTTCAATAAAAAAAAGCTAATCCCTGGTACACACTGGGAGCAATGCCTCTGCCGCTCCCTCTCTCAGTTCATCGCCTCGCCTCAATAACATAAAACATATAGATGGTTGAATACATGAATAGATAGATAGAATGATAAATAGATAAACATAGATAGATAAAGAGAAAGATGTATCATAAAGAAATATATATGTATAGTTAGATACATAGATAGATGGATTGGCAGTTTGAAAGCTAGACAGAGATAGCTTTGTAAATAGAGAGGTGAAAAGATAGATAATTAGATGAATGTAAAGATAAAGTTTGCTAGATATAGAGGTAGATAGATAGATCGATAGATAGACAGATATGCAACACAGCTCCCCCATCTCCCTCCCTCCCTCCCTCTCCTTCCTCTCCCTCCTTCCCTTTCACTCTCTCTCTCCTCAGTCACCTTGTATTAAAATTCTGACGCGTGACAAAAAAGTGACAACACAAACGACCGCTGGAAAGGCAGAAAGAAATTGGATTACAGACGTTGAAGGGAAAGGAAGATTGAAGGAGACTGAGACGGATGAGGGATGGAAGGGACCAAGGAAGGGAGGGAGGCTAAGATGAGTAAGAAGAATGGGAGGAAAGTAGAGGCAACAATTGTACGGGAAATGAGAAAAGTAAAGGAGGAAGGAGAGAAAGAATTGGTAGCGAAAATACTGAAAAAAGGAATGCAAGAGGGAAGGAAAATAATGATAAAAAGTGGTGAAGGGGAAAGAAAAGAAGGAAGGATAGGAAACAAGGAGAGAACGAAGAGAGGGAAGGACAAAGGGGTGGAATTGATAGGAAAAAGGGACGATGGGAGGATGGAAAGTAGAAAGGAAATGGATAAAGTGGTTGAAGAAGGAAAGAAGGAAAGTACAGAAGGGTTGGAATGGAGGAAAACTATGAAGGAATGAAGGGAGAGATGAAGAAAGGATAAAGCGTAAAGAATAAACGAAGAAATAAAGGAAGGAAGAGAAAGATTGAAGGAGAGTGAGATGGAGAACGGAAAGAAGAGACGAAGAGAAGGAAGAAAGGAAGGCAAGAAAGAAACTGGGAAAGGAAGAAAGGAAAGGAAGGGAAGAAGGGGGACTAGAAGGAAGAAAGGAAATGGCAAAGAGGTGGAATAGGGAAACAAAAGAAAGAAAGAAGAATGGAAAGTAACGAAAGAGCGTGAAAAGAGAGGGAAGAAAAATAGAAATAATAGCTTAGGAGAAAGAAAAGGAGGAAATAAGGATGGAAGTTTACGAAAGAACGAAGAAAAGGGAAACAAAAAGGAAAATAGAGAACGTCAAAAGGATGGAGAAAGGGGAACAAAAGAAAAAAAGGATAAGAAACTGACGAAAAACAAAGCAAATAATGAAAAAAAAGGAGAAAGTGAAAATGACGAAAGGGGTCGACAGGCGTGTAGAAAAGGAGGAAGAAAAGGAGGGAAGGAAAGACGTAGGAGGAGACGAAGGAAGAGCGAAATAAAAGGATGATTGGGGGCAAGACGTGTCAGATATATCACGATTGAGAGAAAGAAAGGAAGAAAGAAACAAAGGCAGGAAAGAAAGAAAAGAGGACAAGAGAAAAGTTAAAATGAGGAAGGATGAGGCGAAATTGGACCGATAAAAAAAAGATTACACACGAGAAAAATAAGAAAGAAAGAAAGAAGATATAAAACGCAGCAGAGGTGATAAATAACTCTGTAAAGAGACGGTAAAATATGAAAGAAAATAACAAGAAGAAAAATATGAAATAATGGAAGAACGGAGGAAAGAAGATGAGTGGAGGAGGATGAAGAAAAAAAGATTACATGAGAGAGAGAGAGAGAGAGAGAGAGATAATGAAGATAAAAATATAATGAATCTTAAGTGGGATAATCCATTCTCTCTCTCTCTCTCTCTCTCTCTCTCTCTCACAGGTGGGATGAAAGCCTCCCCCACCTTAATAATCTCGTCACCTTGGATTTCTCAGGTGAAGGAAGGAAGGAAATTCTTTAATGCTGAGAATATGATGTTTTTGCCCCATTATTGGCGTGTGGAAGGAAGAGAGAAACTCGAACACCTGGGAGCATGGAAGAGCAGGCGACAGAGAGCGATTTGTCCCATTACGAATCTGCATGCCTTAGTGATTTGGTTTGGTCATTGTGTTGGGTATTTGAATGGCTTGGTAAGGAGAGAGGAAAAGAGGTGAAAGGAGGTAGGAAGGGAGGATGGTAGAAGAAGAGAAGAAGAGTAAAGAGGGAGGGAGAGAAAAGAAAGGAGTATGGATAGAAAGGGAGAGGGAGAGTAGATATAAGATTGAGATAAGAAAGAAGGAAGAGATGGGCAAAAAAAAACTTGAAGGAAAAGAAGTAAAGGAGCAGGAAGGCATGGAAGAAAGGAAGAAAGGTTGTATAATAAAGAAGTAGAATCGGATGAAAGAAAAGAAAAAAGATGAAAGAAGAAAGAGGCATTTAACTGAGAAGTCCAAGAAGGGGATATTCATTTTCCTTATCTCTAATTAATCTTTGGTCCCAATATCTGCTAATTTTTCCTACCTCTAATATTCATGGGTCCATCTGTCTGCTTATCTGTCTGTCCAGCCTCTGTGTTACTCATCTTCCTTCAACAATTCCTTCCTGTCTGTCTATACGTGTGTGTGTGTAGATTACGTAATTAATTTTTTACCTTTTGTCTCTGTCATTCTATCTGTATGTTTTTTTGTTTTTTTTCCACTTACTTATACCCCCTTGAACACACACACACACACACACACACACACACACACACACACACAATATCGTGAAAAGAGGTCAGGGTCATTTTCCAAGTATTTTGTCAATCAGAGATGGTTGGCGTGGGTGGTAGATATATTATGACCTCCTTCACGACGAACTGGCTGGTTGATTGTCTGGCTGGCCGACTGGCTGACTGATTGGCTGACTGACTGGCTGACTTGCTGGCATACTTAGTGACTGATTAACTGATACTCACTGATTAATAATGGCTGTTTATATTAGCTTTAGAGATACTAGAATGACTGGCTGACTGACTGACTGACTGACTGACTGAGCAGTTAACTAAATAACTGAGCAACTAACCTCCTGACTGACTGACTGACTAAGCAAAATATATAGCTGTCTTTCTAACTTATCAAAAACTAACTAATTGATTTTCTGATTTAATAACTAAACTAAGCAGCCGACTCACCAACTAACTACCTAACTGACTGACTGACTGACTGACTGACTGGCTGGCTGGCCCTTTGAATAACTGACTGACTGACTGACTGACCCTTTGAATAACTGACTGACTGACTGACTGACCCTTTGAATAACTGACTAACTGACTGACTGACTGACCCTTTGAATAATTGACTGACTGACTGACCCTTTGAATAATTGACTGACTGACTGACCCTTTGAATAACTGACTGACTGACTGACTGACCCTTTGAATAATTGACTGACTGACTGACTGACCCTTTGAATAATTGAATGACTGACTGACTGACCCTTTGAATAATTGACTGACTGACTCACTGTTGCTTCATGGCTATTGCTGCTCCTGCTTTTGATCACTTGTGTCACGCTTCCTCCTCCTCCTCGTCCTTCTCCTCCTTCCTCCTCCTCGTCCTCATCCTTCCTCTTCCTCGCCCTTCTCCTCCTCTTCCGTTAATGCTCCTTCGGCCCACCTTGCTCCCTCGTTTCCTTTGATCCTCACCTGTGCAATGTCGTCAGTCGTGATCACCTGTTTCTCGCAATTCACACACACATACACATGCAGACACATACATATACATTCATACATATATACATACCTTCTTCCCTTCATACTGATCTGTCTACCTTAATGGCTTATCTACCGGAGTGATTTGTCTTCTACCTCACTTCTTTTTCACCTTTATTTTGCTAGTTATGAGAATGGGAAGACATGTTGAATTGTTTTGGAGTTGTTTTCCGGGATTATTTCTGTGGTGCCTCTTGTTTAAGTTACCGAGGAAAAAGTGAAGTGAGGGGAGGGACTGTTTTTTGTGTGAGTGTGTGTGTGTGTGTGTGTGTGTGTGTGTGTGTGTGTGTGTGTGTGTGTTTTACAACAAAGGAGGCAGCTCAAGGGCACACAAAAAAAGAAAACAATAATAAAAAAAGCCCGCTACTCGCTGCTCCTAAAAAAGAAACAAAAGAGGTGTCCAAAAGCAAGGTCAAATACGGGAGGAGAGATGTCCTGATACCCTCCTCTTGAAAGAGTTCAAATCGTAGGCAGGAGGAAATACAGATGAAGGAAGATTGTTCCAGAGTTTACCAGCGTGAGGGATGAAAGAGTGAAGATGCTGGTTAACTCTTGCATAAGGGGTTTGGACAGTATAGGGATGAGCATTAGTATAAAGTCGTGTGCAGCGGGGCCGCGGGAGGGGGGGAGGCATGCAGTTAGCAATTTCAGAAGAGCAGTCAGCGTGGAAATATCGATAGAAGATAGAAAGAGAGGCAACATTGCGGCGGAATTTAAGAGGTAGAAGACTATCAGTATGAAGAGGAGAGCTGATGAGACGAAGAGCCTTAGCCTCCACTCTGTCCAGAAGAGCTGTGTGAGTGGAGCCCCCCCACACAAGAGATGCATACTCCATACGGGGGCGGACAAGGCCCCTGTATATGGACAGCAACTGTGCAGGGGAGAAGAACTGGCGGAGACGGTACAGAACGCCCAGCCTCGAGGAACCTGATTTGGTAAGAGATGAGATATGAAGTTTCCAGTTGAGATTTTGAGTTAAGGATAGACCGAGGATGTTTAGTGTTGAGGAAGGTGATAGCTGGGTGTTGTCAAAGAATAGGGGATAGTTGTTTGGAAGATTGTGTCGAGTGGATAGGTTGAGAAACTGTGATTTTGAGGCGTTGAAGGACACCAGGTTCCTCTTGCCCCAATCGGAAATAATAGTAAGGTCTGAGGCTAAGCGTTATGCAGCCTCCAGTCTTGGGTCGTTAAGTTCCTGTAGGGTGGGTCTTCTATTAAAAGAAGTTGAGTAATGCAGAGTGGAATCATCGGCGTAGGAATGGATAGGACAGTTCGTTTTGGAAAGAAGATCATCAATGAACAACAGAAAAAGAGTGGGAGGTAGGACAGAACTCTGTGGGACACCACTGTTAATAGATTTAGGTTAAGAACAGTGACCGTCTACCACAGCAGAAATAGAGTGGTCAGAAAGGTAACTGGAAATAAAGTTACAGAGAGAAGGATAGAAACCGTAGGAGGGTAGTTTGGAAAGCAAAGATTTGTGCCAGACCTTATCAAAAGCTTTTGATATGTCCAGCGCAATAGCAAAGGTTTCACCGAAACGGCTAAGAGAGGATGACCAAGAGTCAGTTAAGAAGGCTAGGAGATCACCAGTAGAACGCCCCTTGCGGAACCCATACTGGCGATCAGATAGAAGGTCAGAAGTGGAAAGGTGCTTTTGAATCTTCCGGTTAAGGATTAATTCAAAAGCTTTAGATAGACAAGAAAGTAAAGCTATAGGACAGTAGTTTGAGGGATTGGAGCGGTCACCCTTCTTAGGCACAGGCTGTATGAAGGCATACTTCCAGCAAGAAGGAAAGGTAGATGTTGACAGGCAGAGGCGAAAGAGTTTGACCAGGCAGGGTGACAGCACGGAGGCACAGTTTTTAAGGACAATAGGAGGCTCCTCAGGTCCATAAGCCTTCTGAGGATTGAGGCCAGAGAGGGCTTAGAAAACATCATTTTGAAGAATCTTTATAACAGGCCTAAAGGAGTCAGAGGGGGGATGAGTAGGAGGAATATGCCCAGAATCGTCCAGAGTGGAGTTCTTAGAAAAAGTTTGAGAGAAGAGTTCAGCCTTAGAGATAGATGAGACGGCAGTGTTGCCGTCAGGACTGAGGAGTGGAGGGAAAGATGAAGAAGTGAAGTTGGAGATGTTTTTGGCTAGATGCCAGAAGTCACGGGAAGAGTTAGAGAAAGCAAGGTTTTGGCATTTTCTATTAATGAAAGAATTTTTAGTTAGTCGGAGAATAGATTTGGCACGATTTCGGGCAGAAATGTAAAGTTCATAATTAGCATTAGTTTGAAGGCTCTGGTACCTTTTGTAAGCTGCCTCTCTATCAATGACAGCACGAGAATAAGCGTGATTAAACCAAGGCGCGACTGTCGTTGTGTGTCGGACTCTCGTGAAGGAGTGGCGAGTTACAGGTTAAGTATACAAAACTGAGACGGTAAACACTGACGGACGACATTCCTATAAGGTGGCGTGATCTATCTGTCTAACATTTTTAGCGTGAGGAGTAG
This sequence comes from Eriocheir sinensis, assembly GCF_024679095.1. NCBI lineage: Eukaryota > Metazoa > Arthropoda > Malacostraca > Decapoda > Varunidae > Eriocheir > Eriocheir sinensis. The sequence continues at coordinate 8,228,900 of NC_066575.1, read as the reverse complement.
AGAAAGAACGAGGAATGTATGCCTCCATTCCAGAGACAATCACCTCTGTGATGCGCTGAGCACACACAGAGGGGTCTCTATCCAGGAAGCAATAATCATTCCACGGGAAATCGGAAAAGTACATCCTCAGGTCGTCCCACCGAGCTGAAACAAAATGCCAGAAGCATCGCCTCTTCGGTGGGTTCAGAGGGTGTACAGGAGCGATAGGACAGGATGCAGAAATAAGATTGTGATCGGAGGAGCCCAACGGAGAGAACAGTTTGACAGAATAAGCAGAAGGGTTTGAGGTAAGGAAGAGGTCTAGAATGTTGGGCCGGTCTCCAAGACGGTCGGGAATACGTGTAGGGTGCTGGACCAACTGCTCTAGGTCGTTGAGGATAGTAAAGTTGTAGGCTTGTTCACCAGGATAGTCAGTGAAAGAGGATGAAAGCCAAAGCTGGTGGTGAACATTGAAATCTCCTAGGATGGAGATTTCAGCGAAGGGAGAGTGGGTCAAGATGTGCTCCAATTTTGAATTCAAATAGTCAAAGGATTTTACGTAGTTGGTAGAGTTAGGTGAGAGATAAACAGCACAGATGTATTTAGTAATAGAATGACAATGAAGTCTTAGCCATATGGTAGAAAATTCAGAAGAGTCAAGGTTGTGGGCACGAGAGCAAGTGATGTCGTTGCGCACGTAGGCGCAACATCCAGCTTTGGATTGAAATTTAGGATAGAGATAGTAGGAGGGAACAGAGTAGAGATTGCTGTCAGTAGCCTCAGAAACCTGTGTTTCGGTAAGGAAGAGAAGGTGAGGTTTAGAGGAGGAGAGATGATGTTCCACAGAATGAAAATTAGAGCGAAGACCGCGAATGTTGCAGAAATTGAGAAGAGAGAGGTTCGAGGAGTTATCAAGACACCTCTCGGGTCGGCAGCCAGAAGGGGAGTGTTCCCTGGGGGAATTTGTGGTCCCCCCCCAGGCGGGGACTCCGAGGCTTGATGTAGGAGCGCCATTTTGAAATTTGAATTTTGGGGAAAGGTGTATATGTTGTGTGAATGTAGTGTGGTGTGGATAAAGAGAGGATCTGTCTTTAGAGAGCATGCTGAACTACTCTCCGGTGTTGGTGAGACAATAGGGAAACGGTTAGTGAGGACATGGGAAGGGTCTTTGGAGGGCTTCAGCTCCCTTCTCACCTCCCATATATACCTCACCGGGAGTGGCTTGCGCCCGTTCGGTAGGTGTCTTCCTACCTACTCCAGTATGTGTGTGTGTGTGTTTGCTTCTTTTCTTTATCTTTCTTGTTTTCCTTCTTTCTCCTTCTCTCTCCTCCTCCTTCTCTCTTCTCTCCTTCTTGCATGAGTTTCTTCGTCTTCTTCTTTTTATTTCTCTTCTATTTCCTTTCATTCTTCTTCTCATTATTATCATTAATATTTTTCTTCATCCTCTTCTTGTTTTTCTTTGTTTTTGTTTTTTTGTTTTTTTCATTTGTCCTTATTCTCTCTCTTATCACTAACCGCCTAAAGCAGTGGACGCACCTAAAGGCACCACCACCACCACCACCAATATCACCACAACCACCATCGACCTTGACTTTAAGCTGTTCTGTATCACTGCAACCTGACCATTCAGACGAGGAGGAGGAGGATGAATACATAGGAATACATAGGAAGAACAGACACCAGAAAACCTGGCGATCTATGGCGAGGGTGTTTGTCTACTACCGCTACTACTAGTAATCTACGTGTGCTAGGACAGGATAGAATAGATGAAGGCTCCTCCCCACCCACCTCTCCCTTGGGCAACGTGCCGGCAGGAAACAGTTAGAAGAGAGCACCATGTACCTTTAATTAAGGAAGAAAGGGACATGAAAATTTTACAGTAAAGAAAAAAATAAGAGGAAATTACTACACTTAACATATACTACTGGTATCCTAAGCTGTGGGGGAAAGTATTAACACAAAGTCTTCAGGTTGGAGCCGTGCTGCAGTGTGCCTGAAACATACGAATAGTGTCAGTAAAATCCTATATCCCTGAAGTACTTATCTAATGAAGACTTGAAGCTATTAATACTCTGTGCGCTTACTGCTGACGGCGAGAGTCTATTCCAGTGATCGACGACTCTATTATTGAAATAACTTCTGCGCGCCAATGTGCTACATCTGTTTCCCTTTAACTTCATACCGTTGCTGCGTGTTATTGTGTTGGTGTCTCTCTGAAATAGACTATTTGAGTTAATGTTTTCGAATCTATTAAGGATTTTGAACACTTCGATTAAGTCCCCTCTTTCCCTTCGCTTTTTTAAGGAAAACCTATCTCAACGCTTTAAACGCTCGTCATACGTCAAGTTTCGGAGCGCTGGAAATTGTTTGGTTGCTCGTCGCTGTATCTTTTCTAGCAAAACTTGATCTTTGATAAAGTTCGTTGACCAGAACTGAACGGCGTATTCTAGGTGTGGTCTTACAAATGCTAAATATAATCTCTTCATAAGTTCGGGTGATTTATAATCAAAGTTTCTTGAGATTAATCCTAACATCATATTGGCTTTTTTACTCGCCGCAGAACATTGATCACTCATTTTGAGAGTTTTATTGATAATGACACCAAGATCTTTTTCTTGTTTTACTTCGCTGAGCTCATGTCCTTGAATCTGTTATTTAAAGTTAGGATTCTTTTCACCTATGTGCATTACTTTACATTTATCTACGCTGAAACACATTTGCCATTTTTCACTCCAGTCGGCAAGTCTTATTAAATCTGATTGAATATTCTCGCAATTTTTACTGTTCGTTACTGTACCTCCCAATTTGGTGTCGTCGGCGAATTTGGCTACTTTGGATAGGATATCAGTCTCTAAATCGTTCACGTAAATCATGAATAGTGTTGCCCCAGGACCGAACCGTGGGAAGGAGGAGGAGGAGGAGGAAGAGGAGGAAAAGGAGAATAGTGTAGATACTCTCTCACTCTGTAGACAATGCAGCTCAACATTCTCCTCCCCCTCCCCCCTTTCTCTCTCTCTCTCTCTCTCTCTCTCTCTCTCTCACACACACACACACACACACAGGAAACTAGTCTTCTTCTCTCTTCTTATTTTTTTCCTTCTATTCTTATTCGATCAAGTCTGGGTTCGAAAAAGTAAAAATAATAAGTTCAGAATAATAAATCGATAAAGAGCAGACCTTGTTTAGTGTGTTCAGGTCCATTAATGTTTTCCTCTACCTGTTTACCTTGATTGGATAGAGATAGTTCGCAGGCGCCCCCCAACCCCCTCCGCCATCCCACAGCCTCCCTCACTGTTGCTACGTCTCTCTCTCTCTCTCTCTCTCTCTCTCTCTCTCTCTCTCTCTCTCTCTCTCTCACACACACACACACACACACACACACACATTGGCCTAGCTACAAGAAATCACCCAAAGTTTTCGTTTTTTGTGCATTTTTTGTTCACTTTTTTTTTTTTTTCATGTGTCAGTCTTTTGTCTCCTCTCTGATATTTTCATTTTTTTTTTCTTGTGTTTCTTCGTAAGTCTCTGTTTTCACTTTCCAATCGCACGCCTCAGCTTTCCTTTTCTCTCCCTCACATTTTTATTCGCCTTCAAATTTCTGCCTTGACCTACCTCACATTTTCTCGGCTTTCCCATTTCCTGTTCTTTTCTTCCCAAGTCATTCCTCTATTCCATTTGTTTTCCTCCTCTATATCTCCTCTCTCCTCACCTTCCTTACTTTACTACGCATCTCATATTCCTTAGGCTGTCCAATCTTCTATTTATTTCCTTCATCAACTCGATCCACTTTTACTGCATCTGTTTTTTCAATCCTCTACGTGTGTTCTCTCCTTTTCCTTACCTGCAAATCACCTCGCTCCGCTGAAGTCTGGAGAAGCTGACACAAAGATGAAAGATGAGTATAAGAATCTCTGTATTAATGTTACCACTGTTAGGTGTGGGCATGTGTGAGTTGGAGGATAGTATGATGTGGGGGCATGTGTGGTAGGGCACGTATATGTGACGGTAGTGTGCAGGGCGTGATTGGTAAGGGAAGGAAAGGTAGAAGGGCAAGATTATGCGTGAAGAAGGGTAAGGAAGGGAGGAGACAATATAGGAAAGGGATGGGATGGGAAGCAGCGTTACCTTGAGGGATGGGTAGGAAGGGTTGTTATGCGTGAAAATGGTTACGGAAAGAAGCGGAATATAAAAGGGAGGAAAGAGAGCAAAAAAATAAAGAAAAAAAAGTTAAGAGTAAAATAGTTAGGGAGTAGAAGGAGGGTAACTAGACCTGAAAAATTATAAGGTAAGGAGAGGAAGACGTTGGGTAAGGGGGTGATTATGCGAGGAGAAGGTTAGTAAGGAAGGGAGGGAATGGAGTGAATGGGAACGCTATGTAACTTTCCTTGAGGCAAAATATTTAGTGGAAAGAAGATGGGTAATTATACCTGAAGAATTATAAGGTAAGGAGCGTATGGGATTAGGCAAGGGGGTGGTTATGCTTGAAGGTAAGGAATGAAGCTGAACCGAAAAGGGAAAAAAAGAGAGAAAAAAACAAAGAAGAGAAAGAAGGTTTTAGTGGGAAAGAGAAGGAGGGTAACTATGCCTGAGGAAAGATAAGGTAAGGTAAAAGTGATGTGTACAAGAGTAAGGGAGTGGTTATATGATATGAGGGTAAGGAAGGGACTGGGGTTGAGAGGGAACACAATGTCACTTTCCTTGAGGCGAATATGGGGGAAACGGGGCATGACGGGAGGCAGGTAAAAGGGAGGGCAGGTGAGAGGGGGAAGCAATGCCACTTTCCTTGAGGCTGTCGGGCGGCGGGTGGAGGGCGCGGCAGGAGTCAGGGCCGGGAGACTTGGGGTGATAGAAACTTGATCAGAGCATTTGCCGGAGGGGGATGAAGTACACGGCCATCAGAGAGGCGGAAGATGCTTATTAAAAAAGACTAGTAATGGAGGAGGAGGAGGAGAAGGTGGAAAGAAGGAAGGAAGGAAGGACAGAATACAGAAGGGCAAGTAAAGGAGAAGGAAGGAATAAGAAAAAAATACAAGACACTCAAGCAGAAAGAAAATGAAAGAGCAATTAGAGTGAGGATAGAAGCATAGCATAACGTAAAGAAGATAGGGAATACAAGGAAGAGATGAGAAGGGAAAAGAAGGGAAGCGAATGGGAGGAACAGGTAGATATCACCATGGCGTTATCAAACAGAGATGCGAAAAAAAAAAGTTGAGGCTGAGAGAGATGCGTGGACCCTAGCAGGCATGGCAGGGAAGGGAGGTGGAGGGAAGCAGCATTACCTTGAGGGCTAGAAGTGGGAGGTTACGGAGGGAGGGAGACAGAGGCAGCCAAGGTTGCGATGGTCAAAAGGTGCTAGAAAGATGAAAATCAGTGAGGAAGGTGAGCGGTAGAAAGGAAGGAAGGAAGGGCGGGGCGTGAGTGGGCGATAGCATCAGGCGGGGCAGAGGTTAAAGGGGTGATATGGAGGCTGGGAGGGGAGAGAGGGGAGTGATGGAGTGCGTGGAGGTACGGAAGGGCGTGTGGATGAGTGGGGAGAGGAAGGGGAGAGAAGCGTATAGAGACAGCAGGGTGTTGTAAGGAGGGGAGAATGTGAGAGGAGGAGGAGGAGAAGGGATGTGAAACTGGAGAAGAAAACGAAGAAAGAGAGGCAGAGAATGAAATGCAGTGAAATGGAAGCGGAAGGAAGGAAAATAACAGAGAGAGAGGAAGGGGAAATGAAGTAGAGGAGAGGAAGAGGAGGAAACAGGGAAAGAGAGAGAGGGGGAGGGGAAAGATTGCGGTGGGGTGAAATGGAGATAACGTCAAATTGAGGAGGAGAGAAAGAAGAAAGAAGAGAGGGAGAGACAGAGGGAAGGAAAAGAGAGAAGGGAGGGATTGACGGGTGAAGGATAGGAGAAAAAATGAGAGAAGGGAGTGGGTGGAGAGAGAGAGAGAGAGAGAGAGAGAGAGAGAGAGAGAGAGAGAGAGAGAGAGAGAGAGAGAGAGAGAGAGAGAGAGAGAGAGAGAGAGAGAGAGAGAGAGAGAGAGAGAGAGAGAGAGAGAGAGAGAGAGAGAGAGAGAGATTGCTCGAAGGTGAGGTGCTTGAAATGGAGATAGCGTCTGATTGAGGGGTGGAGAGACGGAAGGAAGGTAGAGAGAAAAAAAAAGAGGAAGGTGTAGGGGTCAATAAGAGGAGGAGGAAGAGGAGGAGGAAGAAAGAGAGAGGTAGCAGGGAGGAGAAGGGGAGGTACGGGAAGTAGAGAGTGATTGAGGGGTGGAGGGAAGAGAGAGAAGAAAAAAGAGGCGGTGGCGTGGGTGTCAGAGGGTGAGGGAGAGAAGGAGGAGAAGGAGGAAGAGAAAAGAGAGGGAGAGAGGCATTGGTGTGGGTGTCAGTGTGTCTAGGGTGCGGGGGGGGGGGAGGGGGGGAGGAACTTGACCCTCACGACCCCCTCTTCTAACCTTGACCGACTGGCGTAGAGAGGAAGAGGGAAGATGAAGAGTGCAGGAAGATGATGATCCGGGGAGGCTGAAGGCGTGAGAGAGAGAGAGAGAGAGAGAGAGAGAGAGAGAGAGAGAGAGAGAGAGAGAGAGAGAGAGAGAGAGAGAGAGAGAGAGAGAGAGAGAGAGAGAGAGAGAGAGAGAGAGAGAGAGGAGACCTCAAGGAGAGAGAGAGAGAGAGCCTGAAGGAAAGAAAATAAGCTTGGGAAATGCAAGTGAGAGAGAGAGAGAGAGAGAGAGAGAGAGAGAGAGAGAGAGAGAGAGAGAGAGAGAGAGAGAGAGAGAGAGAGAGAGAGAGAGAGAGAGAGAGAGAGAGAGAGAGAGAGAGAGAGATTTGAGAGAGAAAGGGAAGGAAAGAAAAATTAAGATAGAAAGAAGAGATATATTAACGAAAAGAAAGGGAGGGAAAGAAAAATGAAGATAGAAAGAAGAGATATATTAACGAAAAGAAAGGGAGGGAAAGAATAACGAAGATGGAGAAAAGAGATATATTAACGAAGAGAAAGGGAGGGAAAGAATAACGAAGATAGAAAGAAGAGATATATTAACGAAAAGAAAGGGAGGGAAAGAAAAACGAAGATAGAAAGAAGAGATATATTAACGAAGAGAAAACGAGGGAAAGGTTAACGAATATAGAAAGAAGAGATTTATTAACGAAGAGAAAGGGAGGGAAAGAAAAATGAAGATAGAAAGAAGAGATATATTAACGAAGAGAAAACGAGGGACAGATTAACGAAGATATAAAGAAGATATTATATTGACGAAAAGAAAGGAAGGGAAAGAATAAAGAAGAGGATTAGAATAGGAAGAAATTAAGCATAGAGAGGAAGAAAAAATAAAAATCGAATATAGAAACGTAAATAAAGAAGAAAAAGAGAAAACTGAATAAAAAACAGCGGAAAAACAGTTAGAGGTAAGAAAGGAAAGCAGGGAGTAAGAAAGAGAAATAAGGAATAAATGAAAAAAGGAAAATTAAAAAAAAATTATTAAACGAAGAATAGTTGAATGAAGAAAGAAAGGAAGAAGTGGAGTGAAGGGAAGACAGGGATGAAAAAAAAAATAAAGAAGGAAAGAAAGAAAGAAAGAAAGAAAGAATGATAGAAAAAGAAATGATGCGTAACCATGCGGAGAATAAGTCGTTCTTCTCTTCTGTTCAGTGACTTGGGATAGCGGGGTGTGGTATGGTGTTGTCTGGTGTGGCGTGCTGTAGTGTGGTATTGTGTTGCATTGCGTTGTGTTGCGTGGTGTGGCGTGTGGTGTGTTCTTTTTCAGCATACTAAGAAGCTCAAAGACAAAGCATAAAACCCCTCCAAGCTAAGGTATGGTGTGGGGAGGCAATCAGTTCCATGGTGGTGTGTTGCATGGCGTGGTGTGGCTTGGCGTGGGATAGTGTGGTTGAACATGGCGTGGTGTGGTGTAGAGTGTGGTGTGTGGTATGGTGTCACATGCTCCCTAATACATCGGTCGTTCTTCCTTCCACTCTTTCTTTTCTTTTTTCTTCTTTTTCCTCCTCCTCCTCTTCCCTTTCTGTATGACTCGTTCCTTCCTTCTATTATTTTTCTCCTTCCTTCTCCTTTTCCTCCTTCCTTGGGTCTTTTTCTCCTTCCTTCTCCTTTTCCGCCTTCCTTGGGTCTATTTCTCCTTCCTTCTCCTTTTCCGCCTTCCTTGGGTCTATTTCTCCTTCCTTCTCCTCTTCCTCCTTCCTTGGGTCTTTTTCTCCTTCCTTCTCCTTTTCCGCCTTCCTTGGGTCTATTTCTCCTTCCTTCTCCTTTTCCTCCTTCCTTGGGTCTTTTTCTCCTTCCTTCTCCTTTTCCGCCTTCCTTGGGTCTATTTCTCCTTCCTTCTCCTTTTCCGCCTTCCTTGGGTCTATTTCTCCTTCCTTCTCCTTTTCCGCCTTCCTTGGGTCTATTTCTCCTTCCTTCTCCTTTTCCGCCTTCCTTGGGTCTATTTCTCCTTCCTTCTCGTCTCTCTGAAAACTAACAACATTTCTTCTCTTTCCAACTAACTTCATAACCCCTAATCCCTACTCTTACACTCCTTAATTAACTTTCCATTCCTAAGTCCTTCAGTAACACGCACTGATATCACAACATTCACTTACTGCTTCGCGTAACCTCGCTCATTCACTTAATCAATGACTGCGTGTTGAATGATCTTCCCTTCCTAGTACCAATGTATATTTAATTCGTTCTTCCCTCCCCTTCCTCAGTTTCTTCAGTATCACGCACCGATATCACAACATTCATTTACTACTTCGTGTAATCTCGCTCTTTCACTTACTAATCAATGGCTGGGCGCTGCATGACCTCACCTACCTAGTACCCGTATCACAATCCTTTTCTTCATGTAACCTCACTCATTCACTTACTAACCAATGACTGGGCGCTGCATGACCTTAAACCAACCTACTACCAGTGTATATTTCGTGCTATCTAGTCCGTGAGGCGGCCTGGCGTGAGGTGACGTGGAATCGGCTGTTCTTGGCCCACAGTGCGATGTTTGCCTTGGCCTAGTGCTATAGATGCCGCCCCCACCACCACCACCACGTCGATCTGCATGCTATCCGCCAGCTGGAATAACATTGATGGTGGAGGTGGTGGTGTGCCGGCTTAGGTATTTGGCAGGTGCGTGGAAGCTATGTAGAGCGTCTGGCTAATCCATGCTCTTATTACATTCTTCGTGAGTTTGTTTGTTGTTTTAGTCTAGTTTGTTTGGCCTTAAGTTTGCATTTGTACAGTGATTTTTTTATCCACACTTATTTCATTGTTCGTGAGTATATTTTTTTTACTCGTTTATTCAGTCTTATTTTATTACCTTTACTTTGATATTTTTGGCCTTTTTTTATCATAATTTTACCTGTATTCCATTGTAATTTTTTTTTTTTTTTTTTTTTTTTAGTCTGTTCGATCTTTTTCTTCAGTCTAGTTCGATATTTCTTAACTTTTTCCTCATATTTATAGTTATTCTTACATTCTCTCGTCTGTTCGTCCTTCTAAACTTTCTCTATTCCTGTCTGGAGTGTCTTAAATATTGTCTTTGGTATTTTTTTTTAGTGTAACATGTTCGTTCGTATTTATATTTCGCTCAATTTAATATTTCTTGCTTTTTTTTAGGTTATTCTTCCTTTACAGCCTGCTCCCCTTCATTAACTTCCTCTATTCCTATCTGGTGTGTTTTATTTATTTATTTTTTTATTTATTTTTTTCTAATGTAACATGTTCGGTCTTTCGTCTTTCGCTCAATTTAATATTTCTTGCTTCTTTTTTATGTTATTCTTTCTTAATCGCCTGTTCCCCTTCATAAACTTCCTCTATTCCTATCTGGTTTTAATTTTTTTTTTTTTTTTTTTTTTTTTTTAGATTAACATGCTCGGTCGTATTAATATTTCGCTCAATTTAATATTTCTTGCTTTTTTTTTTAGGTTATTCTTCCTTTACAGCCTGCTCCCCTTCATTAACTTCTTCTATTCCAGTTTGCAGTGTCCTAAATATAATCGGGTACTTATTTTTTTTTTTAGTGTAGCCTGTTCGGTCTAGATCTTCAGCCTTGTAAAATATATCCAACTTTTTCCGGGTTATTTTTTCCCATTCTCGTCTGTTCGTCCTTCTAAGTCTCCACTCTTTCTATTTTGGTGTCATGAACATTTTCGTGCATTATATATATTATCATGACAAATCTTAATTGTTCCCGGCGCCGCGGAAGGAATGTCAAGGAGGATGGAAGTGAAAGGCAAGGTGTATATGAAAGCAATCACGTGTTCGCCGTTGTAATCGAGAATAAAACCAGTACAGAGCGTGGCCCAGGCAGACACACACTCGTAGGGGCTAGGTTTACATAGTCACAGGGATCAAAAAAACATGTTAATAGTGTTTAATAAAAGAATAATCCAACGAGTGACGATAAAATGACTTGGAATAATAGCAAGCACACACACACACACGCACACGCACACGCACACGCACACCTAGACTCTTACATATAAAAAAAATCATCGTAGCGAGAACGTTAAAATCTATAAAGGGAATTACAAAATGCACAGTAAAACCTACACGCATGCTTTCGTTAATCCGGAACTGAAGAAAGAAATAGAATCAATCAGACTAGTTCCAAATACACAAAAAAGATACATTCATAAAAGTAAAAAATAAATTCGATTCGTGACATCAATTAATCTATTCTGTCACAGTGTCAGAAAAATGAAGAGAGAGAGAGAGAGAGAGAGAGAGAGAGAGAGAGAGAGAGAGAGAGAGAGAGAGAGAGAGAGAGAGAGAGAGAGAGAGAGAGAGAGAGAGAGAGAGATTACTGGGGACTGGTAAATAGAAAAATAGAAAAAAATAATGTGAGAAATAATATAGACAGTAAAGTTGTAATATAATTGGAAAGAGAAGGAGAAGCAAAAAAGTAGAGGTAGTTTGAGAGATTAAAAGAAGGGTAAATTAGACTTAAAGGGTAAATTAAAAGACACGCAATAAAGAAAATCAGGGGGGGCCGTTGCAAAGGCTAATTCCCCGAACATCAACAGAACAGAACTGGAGTGTGAAAATGAAAAGTGCAGTAGTAGAAAGAAAAGGATCAGAAAACGGAAAAACTGTGATTAGTAGGAAAAAAAAGTTACGAATAGAAGATAAAAGAGAAAAAAGGGAAGCGGAAAATCAAATGAAGAAAGAATTATGAAGCGAAGTGAGAAAAAGAGAATCAGATGCAAGGGAATAAAAAAAAGTTAAAAAAAAAGCGACGCATGGAACTGAGGAATTAAGAAAAAAACATATGCGAAACGATCAAGAGAATTATTAAGGATCTCGTAAATAGAGAAAGAGATTGAGGAAGAAGGTGGATATTATGAGTGAGAAGAAGGGGGAAGAAGGAAGGGGAAGGGGAAGAAGGAAGGGGAAGATGGAAGGGGAAGGGGAAGAAGGAAGGGGAAGAAGGAAGGGGAAGAAGGAAGGGGAAGGAGGAAGGGGAAGGAGGAAGGGGAAGGAGGAAGGGGAAGGAGGAAGGGGAAGGGGAAGGAGGAAGGGGAAGAAGGAAGGGGAAGGGGAAGGAGGAAGGGGAAGGAGGAGGAGGAAGGTGACTAAGCAGGTATAAAGAGGTTCAAAGTAAAGATCAGGTTGTTAAGACAAGATTAGGTTATGAAACAGCAAACCAAAACCTCAAAATCAGTTACCAGAGAACACTTTAAAATCTCGCTTCTTTCCATGGGCGAAGAAGCTGATTTGACCCTCGCGTAGGCCTTCCTTGCTGTCCTCTCTTTGTGCAACTGTGGCGTGACTGCTTGCCGAGGCCGCTCCGCTCCTTTCCTCCACGTCCTCGTCCTCGTGGGAGAGAAGTAATTTAGTGGACGAGGAGTAGTGGGAGGAGAGAGGCAGCACGGGGACGCGAGGGGAGTGTCGACGACCTGATCCGCTCCTCACATCTTCTGTCTCACTATCTCTTGGGGACACTTTTTCACCTTCAGGCTCACTCCCCGCTAAACTTCCTTCGCTTGTTTTGCTGCTTCCGCTCTCTCTTCTTCCCTTCCTCCAGCTAACCCGCTCCCATTCCCTCCTTAGGTCCTTGAGTCTGAATACTCCGCTTCCATCGCCTTCATCCCTCGATAGATTCTCATAACCCCGAAGGATTTGGCTCCGCTCAAATCCCTCAGCCTGTTTGTCTTCGCTTCTCTCCTCCTTACTCAGCGGCCAGCTCTTCGAAGTGGCCCATGTCTTTTTGATCTTCATAGTACCGTAGCTCTTGTCCCCGGCTCGGTCACTCCTTCTCTCCCCGCCTCGTGTCTCCCAGCCGCGTCCAAAGGTTTTCATTTCAACCTTCTGCCTTGCTCCGCGTCCCTCAGTTTTCCCGCCAGACTCCGTTCTTCCGAGCCCCTTTGCTTTTTTCCCTTCCCTCTCGTCCTTCCGGCCTCCCATCTCATCTCCCAGCTTCTCCTCGCGTGCCATCCTCTCCTCCCTCCGCCTCTTCAGCGTCTCTGGAGAAAGGATAAGATCAACATCCTTCTCGTAAGCCAGGTTGACGTACGCCCATGAGCTTTGTCCTCCCCGGCTGCCGGACAGCACTTTGTCCTTAAGACTCGCCCTACCCTGTACCCCCTCCATCAGGCGCTCCTGCGGTGACGGCAATCCTCTTAGCACCCGCGGAGTCCTCTTAGTGTCGGCTTCCTCCACACCCATTGACGTCTCCATGCTGTGCCCCGCTGCAAGGGAAACAAGAACGAGAGAGTGGCACTGAGAGATCGCAAGTGTTTATTGTTGTGATATAGCTAGTTCATCAGTGCCAGCAGTAGCAGTGGTAGTTGGATAAGAAGTTGTAGTGCGAGTGTCATACCTTCGGCTGTACTGGTATGGGAGAATGTGTCCATCTCAATGTCATCTCCCGTCTTTGGCCTCCCGTCCAGTACGTCGTGGGGCTGGGAAGGGTAGCAACACCGATTATGGGAAAAGTAAAGTTACTGGTTATAGTCACGCCCATTACACACGCACACACACTACGCAAACACAGTAACGCCGCTTAAAACACTCACGTCCCGTACTTTGTAAACCGTACTCTCCTCTTCGTGCTTAATGGAGTAACAGAAGAAGATGCAGAAGATGATAAAGAAGGTTACGATGAAGCCCACCACTATCAGCCACGGGAGGAGAATCCCAGGAGCAAACCACCTGAGGGAGGACGGAAGATTAGGGAAGCGCTTACGAGGAGGAGGAATGTGGGAGTTTGATGCAAAGACGGAGGGGAGGGTATATAGGGGGAGGTTTGACGATGAAAGAGTGTGAGGGAAGGGGAGGGAGGCACTTACACGGGGAAGAAATGTAGGGAGGTAGTTAAGAAGACAAAAGGAAAGGTATATCAGGATAGATGGGTCAATGCTTGTAGAGTTAAAAGGTAAAAACTGATATTGAAAGTGTGAGGGAAGGGGAGGGAGGCACTTACAAGGGGAAGAAATGTAGGGAGGTAGTTAAGAAGACAGAAGGAAAGGGGTATCAGGATAGATGGGTCAATGTTTGTAGAATTAAAGGTAAAAATGGATGAAGAAAGTATAAGGGAAAGTGAGGGTGGAACTTACAAGGGAAAGAAATGTGAGAGATAATTGAAAAGACAGAAAGGAAGGTATGTAAAGAGAGGAGCGGTGATGCTTGTTGAGGTAAAAGTAAAAACAGTGTCTTGAAAGTGAGGTTGGAGACATGTAAAGAGGAATGAAAGGACGGTGAGAGAGACGGGTGCCAAATGAGCAATAAGGGAAGTGGTCGAGAAAAAGATAGCTCGAAGATGGTAGAAGGGAGGGATGGCAGGAGGCAGTGATGGAGGATGGGATGAGGGGAAAGAAGGAACGATGAGAGAGAGGCAAAGAAAACTGAAGATGAGAAACTGGCGATTGATAAGAGAAAATATAGCGATGAGAAAGCGCAGTTCAAAGTAAAGGAGAGATGATGAGGCGAGCACACGAGGGAAAAGGGAGACATTATGAAAAGGATCAGTGTTGAGGAGGAAGAAAAATAGCAACAACAAAGAAGAAATTATAAAAAAAGAATAAATAGCAGGGAAAGAATACTAGTAACAAACACGTTATGAAAAGGATCAGTGTTAGGAAAGAAGAAAAATAGTAACAAAGAAGATAGTGTTATTAAAAGGAGCATTGCAAAAGGGGAACTAAAAATTAAAAGTTAAAAGTAAAGAAGGAGTTACAGGAGGTGTTAAGAAAGAAAAATAGTAACAAAGAAATTACGAAAGTGCTGAGGGGGAAGAAAAGTGATAAAAACTAGTAAATTATGAAAAGTATTATGACGAGGAAGGAGAAAAAGCCTCAAAACGAAAACATTATGAAAAGGATCAGAGTTGAGAAAGGAGAAACATAACAAAAAGTAGAACACGAGTGATTAAAAAAGGACCCAGAGTAGAGCCAGGATTCAGCACCACACACGGCAGCGGCCATAGACAGACCGCCACGCTGGACCCGCGAGATCTCCCGGCCGAAAACATCCGCCCTGAAAGAAAAGATTAAAAAAGGAAGCGAAAAACATAAAAGGCGAGACTAATCCCGAAGGAGGAGGAGACACGTGCCGCGGAGATGAAAGGAAGAAGATCAGAAAAGATATAAATGACAGGTTATAAAAAGATGGTTAGATAAAAGTATAAAAGTTTTGATAAATGGGTGGAGTGATTAAAGGATTGAAGTAGAAAGAAAGGCAGAAGATTAGGGAAGAAAGATGGTAGGTTATAAAAAAGATGGTTAAATAGAAATGAAAGTTATAAATGGGTTGAAATGATTGAAAGACAGAAAAAGGGAGAAGATCAGGAAGGAAGTTGATGATGGGTTATAAATAAGTAGTTAGATAAGATTAGAGGCGCTTTAAAAATGTCTGAAATTATTAATAGACTGAATAAAGGTAAAATCTATGACATGTTCAAAATATACACATGATTAAAAAGTTATAAAATAGATGACAGATTAAATTGATGTTCAGATGAAAATAGAAAAGCTTAAAGATTGCTGAAATTAATAAAAGACTGAATTAGAAAGAAAGTAAAAGCTATTCGAGGTTGGGTAAGGCGCGTTCTCAGTACAAGAAAAATAATGAAAGAAAAAAAGTTAACGCATATGAATGAATGAATGAATAAAGTCAACAATGCAAGAACACGATGAAAAAAAAATAATGTAAAAGTTGTGGAAAAGAAACGCAATACCACCGCCTTCCTCGATGCACTGGAAAAGGGAAAAAATGGAGAGAAAAAAAACTCCCACGGACGAATAAATAAAAGAAGGTCAAGGGTACGAGAATACGGAGAGGAAAAGAGAAATTAGTAAAGGTAAGAAATAAAAAAGAAAATGAAGACAGAAGCAAAAGCGTTCCCACCACACCAAAAAAAAGAAGAATAAAGTGAAGAAGAATATGATGAAAAATTAAAGAAAAGCAAAAGTAGGAGAAATATAAATGATGCAAAGAGAAAAACAAATCGTAAATGCACTAGAAAGAAAAAGATGATGAACTAAGAAAATGAAGAAAATAAGCAACAATAAATGAGAGAATAAAGTTAAGAATACAGTGAAATATTAAAGAAAAGTATAAATGATGCAAAGAGAAAAACAAATCGTAAATGCACTAGAAAAAAAAAAGATGATGAACTTAGAAAATGAAGAAAATAAGCAACAATAAATGAAAGAATAAAGTTAAGAATACGAAGAAAAATTAAAGAAAAGTAAAAATGGGAAAAGTATAAATGATGCAAAGAAAAAAAAGTCGTAAATGCTCTTGAAAAAAATAAAACCAAGAAAACTGAAATAAAACAAAAAAAAGAAAACAACAACGGATGAATGAATAAAGTTAAGAGGAAAAAAGGAAATAGAAGAAAGAACTTTAAATGACGCCAAGGATGAAAAAACGCGCGACACAAATGCACTAGAAAAAAAAGAAATAAAGAAAACTAAGAAAAAGAAAAAGAAAATTGTAAAAGAATACGAGAAAGAATGAAAAATAAAGAGAAATAGAGATGCAAGGGAAAAAAAATACTAAATCATGAATGAAACAAAAAGAAATACAACAGAAAAAAATTACATACCCGAGTTGAATGAATGAATAAAAAGCAAAAAACACGAAAATATGAAAAAAAAGGATGAAATTTTTAGTATTTTGGAAAAGGTGGCAATTCTCTTTCCCTTCCTTGATTTTTTTCCCTCCTCCTTTACTTCCCTCTTTCCCTCCCTCCTCTGTATCTCCCTCCTCCTTTACTTCCCTCTTTCCCTCCCTCCTCTGTATCTCCCTCCTCCTTTACTTCCCTCTTTCCCTCCCTCCTCTGTATCTCCCTCCTCCTTTACTTCCCTCTTTCCCTCCCTCCTCTGTATCTCCCTCCTCCTTTACTTCCCTCTTTCCCTCCCTCCTCTCTATCTCCCTCCTCTCTATCTCCCTCCTCTCTATCTCCCTCCTCTCTATCTCCCTCCTCTCTATCTCCCTCTTCTCTATCTCCCTCTTCTCTATCTCCCTCTTCTCTATCTCCCTCTTCTCTATCTCCCTCTTCTCTATCTCCCTCTTCTCTATCTCCCTCTTCTCTATCTCCCTCCTCTCTATCTCCCTCCTCTTTATCTCCCTCCTCTTTATCTCCCTCCTCTTTATCTCCCTCCTCTTTATCTCCCTCCTCTTTATCTCCCTCACGCAGACCTACTCAAAATAAAGACAGATAAATGTATAAATAACGGCAAGGAAAACAACAACAACGCGTCCTCAATGCACCAAAAACAATAAAAAAGAAAAAAAAAAGAAAAATAGCAATCCACGGATGAATGAATAAGGTCAAGAACACGATAAGAAAGAGAAAAAAGAGAAAGATCGCATAAAATTACAACTTTTTTTCTCTTGTAATCTTGCTCCAAAATGAAAGTCATACTAGAGGGAAAAAAAAACTTGAAGGTTGCGGGAAAATGTTGAGCAGGAGCAGGAGGAGGAGGAGGGAGAGGAGGAGGAGGAGGATAATCTTGCATCAAGGCGAAGGTTCAACGGACATCTTACGGCTCTTTATTTTTATGTGTGTTGTGTGTGTGTGTTTCTCACGGCGAGCGGACAGGAAATTACCACGATTGATCTTACTTTAAAAGGGAAAGGAAAAGTGAAAAAGATTGAACGAAGAGAAAAAAATGGGAAGAGGAGGAGGAGATCAAAGAGGCGAGAACGGAGCCATAAAAAAGAGAGAGAGAGAGAGAGAGAGAGAGAGAGAGAGAGAGAGAGAGAGAGAGAGAGAGAGAGAGAGAGAGAGAGAGAGAGAGAGAGAGAGAGAGAGAGAGAGAGAGAGAGAGAGAGAGAGAGAGAGAGAGAGAGAGAGAGAGAGAGAGAGAGAGAGAGAGAGAGAGAGAGAGAGAGAGAGAGAGAGAGAGAGAGAGAGAGAGAGAGAGAGAGAGAGAGAGAGAGAGAGAGAGAGAGGGGAGCAAGCGAACGAGACGAGGAGGAGGAGGTGGCACGGAGCGGGAAGTAATGGAGGAGAGAAGAAGGGAATGAGAACAGAACTAGGACGAGAAAGTAGATCAATTTCTCAATCAGTATTCGAGTATCTAAAAATAGAAGACGTGTTCATCGCCGCTCTGAAAGAAAAGCATCTAACACACACACACACACACACGCACACACAAACACGCACACACAAACACGCACACAGATTAACATTTCCTCTTCCTCTTCCTCCGTGTAAGCAGAAAACGGAAAACAATTCACCTGTGTGTGTATGTGTGTGTGTGTGTGTGTACGTCGCTCTCCCGCACGTGCAACCCCACCTGGTTTTAGAAATTCACTTTGCCGCCGACGAAGGACTTTGTTTCGCGCTTAAAGCTTGACAGTTTGATCCCAGCGAAAGCACCGTTAGCCCGCGAAGCCCTCATAAACCCTGTTCTTAACGCCTCATGCATCACTCAGGCACTTAACCAACTCACTCGCTCCGTCCCTCCTTTCTTGAACCCGGCAAGCCCTCATAAGCCCTGTTCTTAACCCGTTCATCCCTCAAACACTTTTCAGACAACTTGCTTCTCCCTTCCGTTCCTCCTCTCATTCTCGCAAGGTTTTAAAGGGAAGAGTGCGGGTGTTTTATTGCCTCTTCCATTTACCATAACCTGTTTCTGGGTCGTGATCTGTAGAGTCCCTTGATAGATAGAGTCCCGACAACCTAAGATTTGGACGCCATTATTGGTCCTGTTTTCACCACGAGAGCGTGTGCTAGCGTTTGAAAAGCACGGCGAAGACAGGCCCAATAATGGCGTCCAAATCTTAGGTAGTCGGGACTCTATAAGGGACTCTACAGATCACGACCCAAAAACAGGTTACGCTAAATGGAAGATGCTATTATTAGTATTCTGAGACACTTCCGAGCCTCACAACTGCTTCCAAAGAGCATTGAATAGGTATGTCCGGCTTCCGTCAGTGCTTTTCAGCGTTCATGGTGCAGAACCTTCGTCAAACTACCACCATGGTCACAAAACTACCCGTGGTCTTTTTATGTATTGTTTGTTTTACATTTAACGTCTATATACACATTTGTCTGAATCTATTTTCATCTCCATTAATAATTCGAGGATTTTTTTTTTTCCAATTTTTTTTATCTCTTTTTCTAAATATATATTCTGAATGACATTTTTAATACTTTGTCGCTCTTTTGTACTTTGTTTCTGTTATCTTTTTTTATGTTTATTATCTCTCATGGCCATTACATTTTTTTTTTTTTTCTCCATTTATCATCCCCGGTTTTGCTTTTTCATTGACTTCCTTTGATATCTTTCCTTCCCTCATCGTCTCTCGTTTCAATGGCTATTTTTGTTGCTCCGTGCGTGGGTTTCTTGGTAGCTTTGTTTTTTTCTCGCTCTCTCGACCTCACACACACAGTCACTCACTCAGACACGAGGAGACACTCAGGGGATTCGCTCTCGTAACCACTGGCACACTTTCATCCCCCGAGGTCCTTATGAAAATAGCTCAGGAGGAAACAAGATGATATGTAACTCCGCTGTAACGAATAAAGTTTTTGATGCTTCGAGTGGAAACCTTTTTTACAGCGTCACGTCTCCGCCGACCTACCTACGTACCTACCTGCCCTCGCTTACCTGCCCTTCAGCTCTCTTGATAACTTAATACACAGTTGGGGTGGAAATACGAAAGTTTAGATGGAAAAGAAAGTCCGTGGATAAGCAGTAAAGCCGAGATGTGTTCGTTGTTTACGGTAAATAATAACAATAATAATAATAATAATAATAATAATAATAATAAGTTTTAATCACCCCTCCTATTTATGCTTTCCTTTCCTCCCCTTTCATTCCGCTCACATTATCCACCCCTTCCCTCTCATGGTTTCCCTTCCCCTCACGTCATCCACCCCTTCCCTCACGGTTTCCCTTCCTCCCCTTCCCTTCCTCTCACATTATCCACCCCCTCATCATGCTTTCCCTTCCTCTCAATACTTCATTCACCCCTTCCTTCTCATGGTATCCCTTCCTCTCACGTCATCTACCCCTCCCCTCACGGTCTCCCTTCCTCCCCTTCCCTGTCTCTCATCTCCTAATGCCTTCCCTTTCTCCTCTTCCTTTCGCCTCACCGCAAGTGTTTTATTCTCGTTGGTCGGTGAGGAGCAAAGTTACACTCGCCCTCGTTTGCTTTAAATAGAGGCTTAAGAGGAGTTTCAAGAGCCGCCATCAGCAAGTGACCTCAGGTGCTTAGTGGAAGTGATTGCCAAGGAGGAAAGTTAGCGCGCCCTTCTTTCCGTTTAAATAGAAAGCTTAAGGAGAGTTAAAGAAGCCGTAAGAGGGTCACCGAAGTACTTTAAGTAAAATACGTTTTGTCCAAAGGTTTGAGAAATGTATATTTACCTTCCTGAAGATGTCATTAAAAACTTGCTGGCTGGAGATAAAGTTAGGCAACAAAATAAGCCCCGTAGCAAAGTTTTTAACGGGCATTTAATACTTTAGGTCATGTGTCCCTGTTCATCCCCGCTTCCTAACACCGTGTAAATTGTTCCCTACTTTCAATTATAAATGGATTCAGTGGAAAACCCGAGGCATAATTGTTTTTGTTTTTTCAGTGGGTTGAAGATAAAACGCCAGCAAACCCGTTCTCGAAATGCTGCAGAAAATAAAAAGGGGCAGACTATCCTCAAATACCCGTCTCAGTGACCCATTGGAGTCTGGCAAGCGCAAGTTCAGTAAATATATACTCTCAGGGTCGTATTACTAAACATTTCGTTGCCCAAGTTCACATATTTGACAAGGCTTTCATAGGAGTTTGGGGCATTTCCAGTAGTAGTTTTATGACCCTGGTGGTAGTCTAGCCCTTTGTCTGTACAATGAACCTAAAGAAACACTCATCAGAACCCGAGTGATCCCCTCTTTGACCTTTAGAAATAGCTGATGTGAGAAGCGAAGGTGTCTTATGGTACCGACCTTATTGCCTTCCCAAGAGGGGCCTCGTCACTCTCGACTCATTGGGAAAACGAAGTATATCTGACGGTTTGGTTTTGATTATGATAAACAAAACTAAATCGAAATGGTAAGTTTTGACCATGACATCGATAACATTACTTCAGATTTCGTTACTTCTGCATCTTACATTATACCCAGCATCTCCATTTTCCTTCCCCATCTCCCCTACTACTCATTTCCTTACTTTTCCCTCTTACATTATACCCAGTATCTCCCTTTCCCCTTCTACCTCTCTACCTTCGTTTCATCCCTTCCCTTCCTCCCCTCTCCTCTCTACCTTCCCACCCACTCATTTCCTTACTTCTCCCTCTTACTTTACGCCCAGCATCTCCCTTTCCCCTTCTACCTCTCTTCCTTCGTTTCATCCCTCCCTTTCCTTCCCTCCCTACCTTCCTACCCACTCATTTCCTTACATCCCCCTCTCACATTATACCCAGCATCTCCCTTTCCCCTTCTACCTTCCTTTCATTCCTCCCCTCACTGCCTTTCTACCTCTCTCCTCCCTTCCATTCACTCCTGTTCAGCACAAAAAATGCAAATACCAGGAGACCTCACCGTGATTAGGCTACAGTCACGCTTCCTATAAACCATTATCTACTTATACAGGTCCGGGAGGAGACGGCAATTGCATCAGGCCCTATTGTATCGATTTAACTGTGATTACAGGATGACTCAATGGGTCTTGGGGGGAGTCACCATTGTTACTTACCCCGACATCACAGCGACTTTTTTTTTCACTTCCTGGTTCGATTAGTTGAGTTCCCCGTCCGGTTGTCACAGTTTTCTTCACTTATTTCTTCCCTTGGTCTCTGTCTATCCGCCTGTCTTCCTTGGTCCCCGTCTCACCGTCTGTCTTCAAGTGGCTCTTTCGCAATGGCGGTGCTTCAGACGTTGAAGTTCCCGTCCGTTTTTACACTTTTCTTCACTGCTCTTCCCTTGTCTGGTTCTCCGTCTGTCTTAAGTGGCTCGCTTCGTTATGACTCTTGTTAACTATGTATACCCAGTTCTGAGAGTTGGAGACGTTCAGGACGGTAGAGAAGTATTACAGTCGATGGTGGTGGTGCTTGCAGGGTCCGTGCGTTCAATCCATCAACTGTCTAGCTTTTTACTGCCTCCTGGAATATCTGTGAATCCCTATGCTAAACCACCCTGCTTCACCCAACGTCAGAGAACCCATGTCGTGAACCCTCGTGTGTTGGTATGACCGAAAACACCTCAACAAATCAGTATCCTGTTGTGATGGGAATACCTGCTGTTTTATGGCCCTCCTGATGACTTTATCCCTTACATCTGTGCTCCGAGGTCGTCAAGTGGTCGAATATTATAAGGTAAATACATCCCTCAGGTCACAAGCAGAGAAATGGAACCCTAAGTGTGATTGTGGTGATTCTCTCGGGACGATTTGAACCGCTTGTCGGCGCCTCACTTCAGATTAAAGTTTTGTCCTTCTGAAGAGGTTCGTGGGACAGTGTGTGGATCGCTAAGGCGTGTTTGTAGTGTTTTGGATCGTCGTTAAATGGTTCTTTTTGTGTTTGGTGAGGCAATTCCCGGAGTGTGTTAAGCTATTTGATGATGTTATGGCACGTGAGAGAGAGAGAGAGAGAGAGAGAGAGAGAGAGAGAGAGAGAGAGAGAGAGAGAGAGAGAGAGAGAGAGAGAGTGTAGCGTGCAGGTGATATACGAGCGTGAGGTGCGGGCTCTGCGGCAGGTGCGTGGACAAGATAACACGGCACACAGTCAAGGGCGAGGCGATGATGCAGAAGGCGGCGGCGGGGACGGGGGTAAAGGAGGAAGGGTAGGCATGGGACGGGGTAAAGGAGGAGGGGTAGGCATGGGATGGGGGTTGAGGACTTGGAGAAGGGGCGGGTGATAGGTTACAGGGTGGATGGCAAGGAAGGGCGGGGAAGTGGAAGAGGCAGGAGAGAGGACAGGAGTGAAGGGAGGTAGTGGAGAACTGAAAGGAGAGGCTGGTGATAGGGTAGAGGGTGGACAGAAGGGAAGGGCAAGGGAGAGGACAAGAGTGAAGGGATGTGGTGGCGTGTAGGAAGGCGGGTCTGGGAGGAAGGAAAGGCTGCATGAAGTCACCTTGGGCGGCGTGCAGTGAACAGGGGGGCAAACTATCGTACTCATCGCATTGCATTTCCGTAGTTTCTCACCGTTAACTATAGCAAAGAAAAAAACATCGATAAGTTACAGTTTTAACGCTAACTTTATTTTTCTATCGGTTTTTGGTAAGGTACGAGAGTTTGGCGCTCTAAAATGATAAATACAAGGTGGTGAGTACGATAATCTGGAGGGATGGGGCTCGGGGCTGGTGCTGAAGTGAAAACAGTGAGGTATAGCGAGGACCTTCACACACGACGCTGCAGGGATCGTAAAAGCGTGAGAAAGTAGAGGATAAAAGAAAAATATATATGAAACTATCTATATTTATTAAAACACGCCCTCAGCCACAAATATACACACATAATTCATACTAATTAAACAAACACGTATCTGTCGTACAAGATCCATACCCTTAAAACCACAAAACAGGTCATAAAAATGGTACGAGAAAGAAACATGTCACACAAAACATATTCACTCATAAACACTTCTATGAGATCCAAAATATATTAACTCATAAAACTGGCTCTTTAAATTTTGAAGTAAAGGTTAAAAGAATAAAAATATGAGCAAAACGTTTATATTGAGAGCTTTCAGCCTGTCATAAAACTACGTAATCCTTTCCTCTATATATAACCCGGCCATCAAAAGTAGTGTTGAGCCGCGCGTCGAGTACAAAAGAAAACTGCGAAACACAAAATGCATACACGTTCAGGATAACAGAATAAAAAAAATGTATAAACAAAAAAATTCACTAAAACACACTGTAAACAAGACCAGTGATACGTTAAGCCTTAAAAACCGGCCTTGATGAGAATGCGTTGAGCCCTCCGTTGTGGATGATAGTAAAATAAACACTGTATTAGACCAACACATCGCCCGTACATATCGACGCTTCTGTTCGTCTACTTAAAAAGCTCTTGCAGAAGGTTCGTGTGTTTCCCTGACCCTGGTGGTAGTGTTACGAGTCCTCTGCGCCCCCGTTGTGGATGATGATAAAATAAACAGTAGTAGACAAACACATCTCCCGTACATATCGACGCTTCTGTTCGTCTTCTTAAAAAAGCTCGCAGAAGGTTCATGTGTTTTCCTGACCCTGGTGGTAGTGTTACGAGTCCCCTGCGCCCCGTTGTGGATGATAATAAAATAAACAAGGTACTAGACCAACACATCTCCCGTACATATCGACGCTTCTGTTCGTCTGCTTAAAAAGCTCTCGCAGGAAGTTCATATATCTTCCTGACCCTGGTGGTAGTGTTACGAATCCCCTGTACCACGAAGCATGAAAAACACTCACGAGAACTTAATAGTCTCCCCTGCAGGCATCAAAACAATCGTACCGAGACCCGGAAACGCTGGAGAATACAAAGCTCCATGATATATTTCGCCATAAAACAGGTCATGAGAAAGAAAGGGTTGAGCTGCCCGCTGCTGATAATAGAAATATATAAAACCCACGCCATTTGAACTAAAAAAAAGCTGAGTCTGTAAATAAGATCCACAATATACTGAACCATAAAACTGGCCATTAAGAGAAGTGTCGAGTTACCCGTTGACGATAAAGGAAAAACAAAAGAAACACGAGTGAATTGAAGTCAAAACCACGTCCTTAAATAAGATGCACGCTATATTTATTAAGACACAAAACTGGCCGTGATAATGCAAGATTTGAGCGGCCCCGTTCTTACGGTTTCCTGACGAGTCAATGTAGTACAGGAAACTGGTTTGCAAGTGAGGAGTGACGAAGCAGTATTTGAGACCATTCATTAAAGACCCTCTCACGTGGACGCCTCCCTCAGCGCCACCACCAATAACAACAACATCATCATCATCATCATCATCATCATCATCATCATCATCACCACCACCACCACCAACAACAACAACAACATCACCACCACCACTACCATCACCACCAACATCATCACCATCACCACCAACAACAGCACCACCACCACCATCATCATCATCATCATCATCATCATCATCATCATCATCATCATCATCATCATCATCATCATCATCATCACCACCACCACCACCACCACCACCAACAACAACAACAACAACAACAACAACAACAACAACAACAACAACATCATCATCATCATCATCATCATCATCATCATCACCACCACCACCAGCGCGCGGTTATCGAGGTACAGGCCCTTTTTCTGAAACATTTCGGAGCTTATAGACCCACACTGGATGCGACTTTCGTAGAGTATGTGTTAGTATTTGCGTGGGTAGTTTCATGAGCCTAGTGATCGTTTGGCACGGCTTCTGCACCATGAACGTAATAACCACTCTGGGAATTGAGATACAGGACTATATTGTCGCACCTTTTGACCCACACTGGATAAGACTTTCGTAGAGTATGTGTTAGTATTTTCATGGGTAGTTTCATGAGCTTAGTGATAGTTTGACACGGCTTCTGCACCATAAACGCAATAACCACTCTAAGGAACCCAGCTAATCTCCGCTCTGGCCTTTGTAAATGTCGTGAAAAGCGCCAGAAATTACGGGTCTTTTTAGTGGTACAGACAGATTAAGGAGAATCCCTCCGCAGCATTAATTTGTATACCCCTCGGAAAGCGTCAGAACAGGTCGCATGAGTGGCGTGATAAAATTGACCTTCCTGAAGAACTAAATGTTTTGAAAAAGGGAGGAATAAACAGAGAGGAAGCGACACAGCGTTGTAAAATGAATGATGTGAAAGCCGAAGATCAGAAAAGTGGAATGAATGTGTTTTAAAATAGTGAACAGACTCAGGAACGTAAAGAGCATATATAAAAATAACATACATTCGAATGGAACACCAAAGCCAAAAAAAGGTGTTAGAAAAATGGAACAGGGGCAGGAACGATATCAGATCACGAGGGAAATAAGAGAAGCGAAAGGAAAGTGGGACAAACAAGTGTTATGAATGTAAAGAAGAGTGCAGGCAAGAACACGAGAGCGGCGCGACTGAACTTAATAACCAGGCAATGACAAAAGGCAGGAGAAAGAACATGTAACAAAAATGAATTGCCAGAAATTAAAGAAACGTGTATACAGGAATGAGACAAGATTAAGAACGCGGGAAAATGGCGCTACTGGACATGATTACGAAGGAAGAACAACAGGCGGGAAAGAGGAAAATGGAGCAAAAAAAATAAAACCCTTGAGAAGCAAAAGTAAAGGAAAAGGAAACAAAAAGATTACGAGAAATACGTGAAAAGGAAAATTGAAGTTAAAATGAAAATGGGAATAAAAGATTACCAAAAATAAAAATAAAATGGAACAAAAAAGATTACTAGAAATAAGTAAAAAGGAAGAGGAACAAAAAAATAGTTAAAAATAAAAACTGGAAAATTGAAAAAAAAATAGATCAGTAGAAATTGAAAGAGGAAAACTGAGCAAAAAAAGGATTGCTAGAAATATTAAAAAAAAAACATATATACAAGAAAAAAACAGGAACACGTAATAACAAGAAAAGAACAAACAAGGAGAGAGAGAAAAGAAGAAAACGGAACAAGAAGAAAACAAAAAAGATTGCTAGAAATAAAAAGAAAATGGACCAGCAACAAAAAAATATCACCTAATAAAAGCTTCGTGTACACAGGAATGAGATCACGGGAGCACGCCGCCTCAGAACGTGATACCGCCTGGGAGGAGCCGCATAGCCAGACGCGCCGGACAAGGACAGCTGGGCCACGACTGGAGTCACCTCGCATCACGTTCCCGCGGCAGCCTTCGCTCTGCCCTAGTTCCTGCGGGGCCGTTGGTACATACGCGACCCGCCTGCCTCGATGACGGCCCGACCCCCATCTGTATACTGGAGGAATAGGCTGGCTAGGGCGAGACGTGGTTGTAACTCTTTATTGTTGTTTTATTACGGCAATGAAGCCAGCTGAAGGTCAATAAACAAAAATAGGAAGAAAAAAACCCGCTTGACGCTGCTCTAACGAAAGTAAACAGAATGAGAGGTCAAAAAAGAGGTCAGTTTCGGGTGGAGAGATGCCATTATACTCTCCTGTTGTTGTTGTTAGTGTGTCTATTGCTGTCGAATGTGTGTCGCAGATAGCACGTGTTAGGGCGGTCATGTTATTTTTTTCGCTGGCTGATCAGTGCGAGGCTGGGTGGGCGAGGCTGGGCGTGGCTGCTGTCTCTGCTGGTGGATGTGTGTCGCGGGAAACTAGACTGGATGACAATGATTTTTTATATATATTTTGCAGACTCTGAAAGCGAGACCGAGTTCCGCATAAAAAGTTGAACTAACAATATCCTCATAAATTTAAATTGTTCTTGTCTCTTGAAACTTGAGTGGCTGACAATGATTTTTTTTTCTTTGCCGACACTGAAAGCGGGACCGACTTGCTCATAAAAAAGTTGAAATATTAACAGCCTCATACATTTCAGTTTGTTCTTATGTCTTGAAACTAGGGCTGGTGGCAAGGATTTTTTTGCCTTGAGAAACACGTTACACTTGTACATAAAAAAAATTGAATAACCCGGCCTCATAATTTTCCGTTCATAGTATTTATCTTCATTTCATTATATATAAGGAATATGAAAATAGTGATCACCATCCTCCTTGCCTTCAGTTATTTTATTTTATTCTTCTCATTTGATCTAACATTCACGATACTCATTTTTCTTTCTTCCAACGAGCGATTATCAAACCCATCTTTCGTGGATTATACATTATCAGAGGTGAGGTACAGATCAAAGAACAAGCCAAAATCATCAACACAAGTCACAAGTTAAAATAAAGTCCAAACCATCAAGTTAAAGTCAAAAATCATCTAGTCAAAAGTCATCCCGAACAGACCGACTCCTTCTGTCCAGCGTTTCCGAGGTGAGGTACAGATCAAAGAACAAGCCAAAATCATCAACACAGTCACATGTTAAAATAAAGTCCAAACCATCAAGTTAAAGTCAAAAATCATCTAGTCAAAAGTCATCCCGAACAGACCGACTCCTTCTGTCCAGCGTTTCCGAGGTGAGGTACAGATCAAAGAACAAGCCAAAATCATCAACACAGTCACATGTTAAAATAAAGTCCAAACCATCAAGTTAAAGTCGAAAGTCATCAAGTCAGAGTCATTAAGTCATCAGGTCATCAAGTCATCAAATCATCAAGTCTAAGTCATCCCGAACAGACTACAGGACAGAGATCAGAGCCAAATCATCTGTCCCAGGCTGCCAGATGCGTTCGTAGTGGTGACCGCCCTCCACGTTGTCCTGAGGCTGGTTATTAGGCGTGACTCCTTCGCCCTCGTCCTTGGTGTCCTGAGACTGGCCGATGATTGTGTAGTGCCCCTCCTCCATCAGGCTCAGGGCAGCAATTTGTTCATACTCGTCCTCTTCATCCTTCTGCGGCTGACCGAAATGCATGATAACATCCTCCTCTTCTTCATCTTCATCAGGCTGAGGTTGGCTGAAGTGAATGTAGAAACCGATGCCACTCTCGACCTCCTCACGAGACTTGCTGAAGAGGGAGCAGTGTCCGGTCTCGTCCTCGCTGTCCTGGTTGTCCTGGCCGGGCTGGCTGAAGTGCGTGAAGTGGCCGTCATGATCCAGGCAGAAGAAGCTGAACTCATCCTCGCCACGGAGTAGAGGCGGAAGAAGCATGTTCCTCGCGTCCCTCCCGGTCCCGCATGACGCAGCGCCGGCCTGGCTCAGCGTCGGCGCGGACAGCCAGCGTTGGATTTTGGTGCCCCAGCGAGGGAACTGCCGGGCCCTGGAGCAGTTCAGAAGCATTGTTTCGGAGCCGCTGATGTTAGGGGTGGCGCGTCGGAGGACTGGCAGCGTTCTGAACTTGTCCCTCGGCTTGGTGGTGATGGCAGCGGGAGTCGTGGAGCGGTCCGGGGAGTCTTTGATCATGGCGTCTGTTGAGGCCTCGACTGAAAGGGAGAAAGAGGGAAGAGTTAAGATGAGGCGGCGTGACGCGTGATGCAATGTTTGA